>NW_014577113.1:582525-586129 GCF_000485595.1 Priapulus caudatus | reverse complement strand
CGCCACCATGCACGTCACGATGTGGTGACGTCACTATACACGTCATGTGTGACGTCACCATGCACGCCGTGCAACGTGGTGATGTCACCATGTATGTCACGATGTGGTGACGTCACTATACACGTCATGTGTGACGTCACCATGCACGCCGTGCAACGTGGTGATGTCACCATGTATGTCACGATGTGGTGACGTCACTATACACGTCATGTGTGACGTCACCATGCACGCCGTGCAACGTGGTGATGTCACCATGTATGTCACGATGTGGTGACGTCACTATACACGTCATGTGTGACGTCACCATGCACGCCGTGCAACGTGGTGATGTCACCATGTATGTCACGATGTGGTGACGTCACTATACACGTCATGACGCGGTGACGTCACCACGCAAGACATGACGCTGTGACGTACACCTCTCTCTACCTCATTTTACGAAATTGGACTGTTGGGTTGCCTGATTCAAATGTGACTAAATTCAGGGTTTGAGGTTGGCCAGGGTTAGGGACTGGTCAAGGTTTGAGCACTGGACACGATTTGTAACTAGGGCCATCCTTAAAAAATTCTATGTTTGCTGTCCCCCAACCCATGATTTTTTTAGTGGGTAGGTAGGTAGGTCATTTTTTTTGGCGAGGCATAATAGTTATTTTAAGTCTGTCCTCATGTTTGCCACACATGCTTTGTGTTTCAGTCTTATAACTATAAAAAATGTTTAAAAAAAATAAAATATAGAACCCAAAATGTCAAAAAAAACTTTTGGGTCACGGCTATTTTCGTGGCTCGGTAAGAGGACAACAAACATAATTTTTTAAGGATGGCCTAGTCAGGGTTTGTGACTAGTCAGTCTTTGTGGCTGGTCACGACCAGGCTGATCACTTACTCGGGTTGTTGCCACGTGCTTTCTCGCAGCAAGCAACATGGACCCTATCACATAGACCTCCGAAGCCAACAGACTCGCAGGCGGCCATGCTCGTGGAGCCGGAAAATGCTCCCAGCTTACAGCACTCACAGCATTCCTAGCGGAGAAAACACGAACTACACACCGACCATAGGAGACGTGACACGCACATCGCGTGTGTAATGTTATACGATGTGTAACCTTATAATACCACGCGTAGGGTTAAATGGACTACGTCGCGATTTTTCTATGGTAAAATTTGTCAAATTTTTGCTGCCATTTTTTTACATTAAAAGTAAGAACTAACGGGACTAAACGTATCGTCAAATTCTTACATGATAAGATTGTTTCTCAACTAGTTAAAAATTCAAAAATCCTGGACGATTTGATATTATGTTCCTGCATGACATTAATTGCTTGCTATGGGCTATGTATGAGTCACGAGTGTATGTTCACATCGAACAATATAGTAAAATAGGAAGTATAATGCAGAAATTAAACCATAAAAAGTGAACAGAATTACTTATATTTTGTGAAAAAATGGAGAAAAAAATTTCATTTTACTATTTACGGTGACGTAATCACTTTAAAACGTGTTTATTTATACTATGTGCATTGTTACATTAAATGTATTGTTATACTAGGGGATATATATATACCCCCTATACCCTCTTTTTACGCTATATGTGTAATGTTATACAATGCGCATTGTTATATTCTGCTATTCATATATATAATATCATATTCTTTATAATTATAAGGTTCATTGCAATATGTAAAATTACATGTAGGTGTAAGTATAGTAGTTACAGTATGGGTAATGTAGGCAATATGCGACTTTCAACATATATATGTCTATACAGTTAGCTGTGGATCTCTGGTGGTGTACTAAAATACCCAGTAGCGGTATGTTGACACATCACAATCTCATGTACGTTGAAATCTATGTTGAAATCTCAATCTTTATTGCTATATTTTTATGCTCTGCACTGTGGTACATAAATCATGCTGTATATATAAAGACATCAATGCATGTACTGGCCGTTACATGGCAATTTTACCTGTTTACCTGCACCTACCTTGTGCTTTTTACCTGGCACTGGTCTATATAAATGTTATTGCCATGCTTGCAAGGTATATTGCTTATGCTCACCTTTATTGCCATGCCTGCCAGCTATATTGCCTACTTTTATTGTCATGCTTGCCAGCTATATTGACTACTTTTATTGTCATGCTTGCCAGCTATATTGCCTACTTTTATTGTCATGCTTCCCTGGTATATCGGCTGCCTTTCTTGCAAAATCTTGCCAGATATATTTGCCTACCTTTACTGTCATGATTTGCGGGTATATTGCCTACCTGTTTGGGCCTAGTATAATGCCTACCTAATTCTGTCATGCTTTGACAACTATATCTGCCTTTGTCAGCTATATTGCCACCTTTATTGCCATACTTGCCAGCTATATTGCCACCTTTATTACTATACTTGCCAGCTACAGTGCTCAACTTTATTACCATACTTGCCAGCTATATTGCCTACCCTTCATTGCCATGACTTGCCACGGCTATATTGGCTTACCTTTTATTGCCATATCTTGCGCACTATTTGTCTACCTCTCTTGCCAGCTATATTGCTTACCTTTATTGCCATACTTGCCAGCTATATTGCCTACCTTCATTGCCATACTTGCCAGCTATATTGCTTACCTTTATTGCCATACTTGCCAGCTATATTGCTTACCTTTATTGCCATGCTGCCAGGTCCGCTGACGTCCGTCTCGCAATCCTCTCCCGCTAGTCCTAGCTGAATGCCGGAGTCACACATGCGCTCTTGAATCTGTCTGTTACAGCACAGACTGCGCACCAGTATGCACGGGTTCTGATCCTTGTCCTTAATTAATTCATTGATTCGGTGATTAACAAGCCAAGTAATTAAGTAATGGAAAAAACTGATTAATTGGTGAGTTAATTAAACACGAGTATATGCACGGGTTCTGATCTTTGTCCTGTCACGGAGGGGAACGGTCACATATGTTGGACACACACGAACCAGTTTAAGTGTCTGAGTTATAATAACGGATTTATGTTGATTTTATTGAATAGTCGATTAGCAATTAGTTAAATAATTAATGCGCGAGTTATTTACGTAATTTTTGGTATTAAATTAAATACGAGTATGCACGGGTTCTGATGTTTGTCATGTTGTGATGTTTTATATTCAGTTCTTCGGGGTGCAGACCCCTGTCTTGATATTCTCAAACGCTCACGCAGAATTTCAAGTAAATACAAGACTCTAAATGTAATTAAAACTTGTAATTTCACAAAACTACCTATGTCCTCTTCACTCTCCCCGCCATTTACAACACGCCCGCCAGCGCCATCTCTCGTTAAATAAAACTATGAACGGTAAATAATAACAAAACAGCTGTCACAACTGGAACACCGCTGCAATATACTCACGGAAATTCCCTGAACAGGAACGGGGGCGTTCGCACATTCCCTATTTTCCGCGAACCAACGAATACCCATCATGCAACATTCCTCAACGACCACGTCCACAGCACCTGCTCGAGGGGAAACAGAACTTGATGTATGTAATCAGTGAGGGGTTACTGCAAACTATAATTACCCTAACATACCCACGTATACAACACCCACCACCACCACTACCACCATCAGCAGCAGCAGCAGCAGCAGCAGCAG
>NW_014577113.1:576695-580899 GCF_000485595.1 Priapulus caudatus | reverse complement strand
CATTTCTCCAGTTATTCAAGTTGCCTGATCGATAACGAGGCTTGCGAAACGCCAGGGTTGAGCTGGCGTACAGGCGGTAGATAGTGTAGTGAAGCGGAACATACCGCCTGTATCATACAGGTTATTGTAGCCTGTGATTTATTTTGCCAACATGGCGGACGCGCAGACGACAGAAAAGCAAGTAGAAAAACGAAAGAACAATCACTAGACGCACTCGCGTTCTAAAGTCCCTCCAGTATCATCAGTATCTAAAAAGTTAGTAAAAAGTAAGTTAGTATCTAAAAAGTTAGTAAGTAAGTTAATGTCCAGGTACCGGCAATGAGCGAGGTCTACAAGTCTGCACGTTGTGCGCATGCTCATTGTCGGCTGTCTGTCAGATCTAACGCGCGGTCGCTTCACTCTCGTATGTGCGCGATTCAGATTGCTTATTTGCTTTTGTTTTTTTTCTGTCTCGGAGTTTATCGTTACCAAGATTATGTCATTTCCCAGGCTTCCCCGGGGGTTGGCTTATTTGTTTTCGTAGACACGCTAAAGTAGGGGCGTTTTAACGCTACTAGTGTTACATAACACACAGAGACAAGCGAGCAAAATATGCTCATGTAAGGGCGTTTTTACTAGTGTTGCATAATATCAAGAGCGTATAAAGAAGGCTTCTCTCTGTACGCTCTTGATAATCGTGAGCGTATCTAAAAAATAACCAGAGACGAGCGTGCATGTGTACGCGTTTCCACACGATCAAAACCCATCCCAAAATAAATCGGATTTTTTTATATTAAAACCAAGGAACACGTGTAAACGATAACTCTTCTCTGGCGTCTATATCTGTGTCAGTTTCCCAGGCAACCAACCATTCCCTACGCGATAACCGCCTGCATATGATTTCAATTTGAAAACAGGAATTTTTACAGTTTTACTCAACCCTCGTTATAGGTGCATGCCTCTGACTGGTTAGACCTACAGATAATCTATATAATGTAGCGACCAATATACACTCCGGTTATACACTCAAGTTATACACTCAGGTTATACTATCAATGGGACGGACATTCATTGCATTATGGCTCGCGCTATATGCATTCGTCAACACCCTTAGATAAACATCAGCGCACCTCTTATTTATGTGACGGGTCAATACTGCATATGCCGTCGAAGGCATTAGGAACCATCGAGAACATGGGTAGACTAAACTATTCAGTACTAAACATATTCAGGATATTGAAGGCCGCGACCTCGGAGAGGGACGGTAACGCCCGCCGTTGGCGACTCTCTCATAGAGATAGAGATGATGACGTATATGCGCGCGACATAAGAGCGGGAAGAAGGGAATAAATGGCGCGCATCGTGGGCACTCTCCTTTGCTCTCTTGTTCACACTAATGCTTCGGTGTGATCTGTTCTGCCTGTCACCGGTTTACAGTTACAATAAAGATACGTCGTGTCCCTTATCTCTTGCTTTTGACTATCTGTTCCTATAGTTAATCTCCTATCTTTTCCCTCTCATACTTGTATAGCGTCACGTTATACGCTACTACTACGCTAAGTTTATATTGTGAATTAGAAAGAAAAGTACTTTTAAGAAACACAAAACTTTAACTTTGTTTCTGCTGGTATTATGTACATTCACGCGTGCACTCTGTATCATAGAGTACATTTATGGTGCGCTATGGCATTGAGGATTTTGCAATAAATTGTGAACTTTATGTCGTTATAGGAAGCGAGTTTCCTGTTTCCGGTTTGTTCTCTCTCGCTCTCTCTCTCTCTCTCTCTCAATCTGTATCACGTAAGCACGCACGCACACACACACACACACACACACACACACACACACACACACACACACACACACACACACACACCGGCAGCACCACGACAGCCTGAGGGCAACCTATACAACACACACACACACACACACATATCACACACACCACACACACACACACGACACACACACACACATCAGCACACACACCACAACACACACACCACACACAACATACACACACACACACAGCACACACACACACACACACACACACACACACACAACACACAACGCGGCGCACCCCTCCCCTCACACAGACACACACATATACAACCACACACACACACACACACGCACACGACAGACACCACACACACACACACACAGCACACACACATACACACACACACAATTCCATACACAGCACACACCACACACACACACACACACACACACACAACACACACACACACACAACACACATACAACACACACACACAACACACCACACACACACACACACACACACACACAGTAACATTAAACACACATACACACACAACACACACACACACACCACACACAGCACGCACGCACGCAACACACACACACACACACAACACACACAACACACACACACAGCCTGTAGGTAGGCCGGCAGCAAGCACGCAGCAGCCAGCAGCAGCAAGCGAGCAGCAGCAGGCCGGTAGTAGGGAGACACACACTGTGACACACACACAGACGCGCGTGTTCACAGTGGCTGCATGCATATTCCCTGTAACATCTCTCTCGCTCCCTAGCAGTTCTAGTAGATCCAGCCTGCGATCCAGTGTGTGAGCGGACATGGAGTAGCACAGCAGCGAAACGCCGCACAAAGGTTAGTACTGTGTGCAATAAAGATGCGTGGACGATGACGATGACGATGACGACGATGGCGATGACTACAGCGAGGACGATGACGATGACGATGACTACAGTGAGAACGATGATGACGACGCGACTACGACAACGACGATAACTACGACTACGACTACGATAATGATGAAGGTGTTGATGATGATGATGATGGTGATGACGATGACGATGATGATGACGATGACGATGACGATGACGATAACACTGACGATGACGACTTCCAAGAGGATGTACCTGTCATCAATACTTGTAACTGCACGTAGATCATAACTATCGATGACTAACATTTAGCCACGTGTGTGTGTTGTGTGTGTGTTGTGAGTGTGTGTGTGGGTGTGATTGGTGTGTGCGTGCGTGTGCGTGTGCGTGTGGCGTGTGGTGTAGTGTGTGTGTGTTTGTGTCTGTGTGTGGGTGTTGTGTGTGTGTGTGTGTGTGTGTGTGTGTGTGTGTGTGTGTGTTGTCGCGTGTGTGTGTGTGTGTGTGTGTGCCTTGGTGGTGTGCTGCGTGTACGCGTGCATGCGTGCGTGTGTTGTATGTGCGTGCGTGCATGCGTGCGCTGTCTGCGTGTCGCGTGCGCGCGCGTGTGTGCATTGCGTGCGTGCAATGCGTGTCGTGTCTGCGTGCATGCGATGCGTTGGTGGCGTGCGTGCGTGCGCGTGTGTGCATATTTAATCGTAACAGGCGTGCGTAGTGAATATCCAGCTATAGCTACTAACAAGTATAAACGCGCATGCGTAACTAATATAACCTCTATCAAGAGCGTATATATTAATCTCTCTCTCCTGTCCTTATATACGCTCTTGACCAGTGCGTCCCAACTATTTGACTCCCGCCACCCTATAATGTTTTACGCTTTCTTGTACCCTTCGCCCCACCAATAAGAAAATGAAGAAACCAACACTGGATGTATTCGTCATGTAATGTTTGACATGCATGTTTACGTTTTATTAATGCAGTCGCAGCGGCGAATTTTTCCAATCAGCCGTGTCATAGAATGCCTGAATCACCCGCTGATTATTATATAGCCCTAACTTTTTCTTAAAATTGTCTAAGAGGCTCCAGCGTTACGCCCCTGTGGTGTCGCCTGGTACCCATGGGGTACTAGTATCCCCGGTTAGGAACTAGGGCTCTTCACTCTATGTGTCGCTCGTGTTTTGGCTGTAGAGTGCACACGAAGATGTGCGTCTGGAAATAATATCAGTTATCTCTGTGACGTCAATCGGAATGTTCGAACGCTGTTGATTTCAGACAGGAGGGATAGAGACGACAGAAAGACATATAGAGAGTGAGAGGGAAGAAGAGAGACATACATACGAGGAGAGAGGAGAGATACAGAGAGAGAGAGAGAGAGAGAGAGAGAGAGAGAGAGCAGAGAGAAAAGAAAGTGATAAACAGAGAGAGAGAGGAGAGAGAGTAGAGATAGAAAGACGAGAGAACTGAGGAGAGAAGAGAAAGAGCGAGAGGGAGAGAGGTGAGAGAGGGAGAGAGAGTGAGAGAGAGAGGGAGGGGGTCTATGTGGGCTGGGGGG
>NW_014577113.1:572363-576685 GCF_000485595.1 Priapulus caudatus | reverse complement strand
GAGAGAGAGAGAGAGAGAGAGAGAGAGAGAGAGAGAGAGAGAGAGAGAGAGAGATGAAGCGTCTATGTGCGGCTGGAGGGGAGCTTCACTACCGTAACGCGGGCCTCACGCACGACAAGGCGTCTGCGTTCGTCACGAGCGCCGTAAGTATAGCAACTAGCTCATAGCAGCGTCCCCCTTGTGTTAAAACTGGGAAGTAATTCCTGAGGTTAGGGTTAGGGTTAGAGTTAGGGTTATGGTAAGGGTGAGAGTTAAAATAAAGATTAAGTTAAGGGTTAACGTTAAAATTAGGGTTAGGGTTAGGGTTATAGTACTGTTATGGTTAGGGTTAGATTTACGGATACGATTTGAATAATAATTAGTACGAAGACCAGAATGAAAATTTAGATTATCATTATAAACAGATCTATTGTTATTCCATATATACGGTTTTCATAATTCGTTGATCGGGTGATTTCTTGCCTTGCAGTGGCCGTGCCCGCCGGTAGTGTACATCGTCTACCGTCTCCTCACCGCCTTCTTCTTCTTCGTCGCCTTGATCAACAGCTGGGCCAGTTTACCTGCCAGGTATTGTCTGACGGGAGTTTTCATTCATTTAGAATTAGATTATCGACTTATCGATATATCATTTAAATTATGATTTATTATTAGTCAATTTAATATTTCATACGTGACAAGGTTAAATGCAAACTATAATGTATAATAATTTTCAAAATATTCAGAAAACATAATTATATTTTATTAAAAAAAAGGACAATTGTAAATGCAATATTTAATCTCAATTTTTTGTTCTGTTTTAACCATGTTACACAGTTTATAGTCTATGATTCGAATAGCCAACAATTATTTTAATTGATATACACTCACTATCTCGTACTTGCTGTCTACAATATAAGCTCTATAAATCGATGAATTTTAATAAATGAATAAAAATCAACGAATACATAAATTTTGATGACATTTTGCAGCCATTTTGGAGCCCGAGCAAAATGGCTGATATACCTGACCAATCAGAGCTTCACGATTCTAAACATCTACATGGTGACGTCACTGATACTCGCAATACGTCACTACAGATCCACACGACGAGTGACAGGTACATAATAATTGTGATACATATATATATAATATATATATATATATATTATAATCTTGTATAATATCCGTGAACATCTAGTGATTATTTTCAAGATTATTTAAG
Source organism: Priapulus caudatus (assembly GCF_000485595.1). Classification (NCBI taxonomy): domain Eukaryota; kingdom Metazoa; phylum Priapulida; class Priapulimorpha; order Priapulimorphida; family Priapulidae; genus Priapulus; species Priapulus caudatus. The sequence continues at coordinate 575,484 of NW_014577113.1, read as the reverse complement.
AATTTATGTTATAAATCTCTGGTAACCGCGTCCAGTTCTAATCCTGATAGAGCTATACTATTGCTAGAGTCGAATGGCTCGGCAAAACTCGACGAATGCCAGATTGCACATCCCTCTCTCTATCACATTCCCAGGCGATGACACACCCTCGGCAACCACCGAAACATCGTTCGACGACGGCGCCGCTAGATGGCAGCACAAGCTCGCCTGGGTGCTCTTCAACATGGCCGCCAGTCTGGCGTTGGCCGTCACACTTGGTTACTGGATCACCGACTACAACCCGTCTCACGTCATTTCCGCCGACAATCTTATCAAGCACGGAATCAATGCCGTCGTCATCATCGTCGACGTCGTCGTCGTCGCCACACCCGTCCGTCTGCTTCACATCTGGCAGCCCGCCGTGTTTCTGACCTACTACGCAATCTTCACGGTCGTCTACTGGGCGTCGGGCGGCACGAACGAGGCTGGCGCCCCCTACATATACTCGACGATCAACTACACCGACGCGCCCGGCTCGGCCGTCGTCTACCTGCTGTTCGGTTTCTTGACGTCTCTTCCGTTCACACACGTGATCGTCTTCGTCGTGTATAAACTCAGGGTTCTGCTGCTGACGTCACGGAGGTCACGTGCGCCGGCGCAGGAGGCGACAGCGGCGCCTCTAGCGGATATTAAGGACAGCCCCGAACGCCCGCAAATTCCGTAAAATCTCTCACTAATATATATATACATATATATATATATATAGTCATATACATATTTAGTCTTGTGTGTGTCATAGATTCTATAACAAGAGCCTAAGTTTATTGTGTATTATTGTAAATGTATCACTATAATACAGTGGCGAGTTAATGCATAATATCTAGCAGTACGCAGGCTATAGGGCGCTCTTCTAATTATAAACACAGGTCTATGGATAAGAATTTATTACAGAAACCTATGGGGGTTTCAATTGTGAAGTACGGCCTAAATAAAAGTACGTAATATAGCTTGCTGAGGGAGAGAGGGATGGGAGACTGAAGGAAGGCGGCAGTGAAGATGGCTGACGGGCGGTGGAAGAAGGAGGAGGCTGAGCGTGTAGACAACGAAAACAAAGGAAAGGGCGGACGGGGATGAAGTAGGAGTTTGGCACCCTACAGGCTAGGGCGCTCTCCTATAATTATAAACACAGGTCTACGGATAACAATTTACTACAGAAACCTATGCTGAGATACCCCATAACCACATTAAATGCATTTTCATCATAAAATATAACTTATCTGGTGAGATATGGCGCATGCGCTAAAACAGTAACGTAGCCAGGTTATGTAGGACCTATACTGATTGGTATAGGCAGCGGGGATCTTACATGCAAGGTCTGCTTTCTATTTCTGAAGTAAGGTCCACTAATAAAATTTTATCATATAAATCTATGCTAGGATAACCCATCTTCATTTTAAATTCATAATTTTTGTAAAATATTCTTCTTCTCGGGAGATATTGCGCATGCGCGAGCACCGTTTCAGACGTGCAGTACGGCCTAAGGAAAAGTACGTAATATAGCGTGCTGAGGGAGAGCGGGATGGGAGACTAAAGGAAGGCGGCAGTAAAGATAGCTGAGGGGCGGTGGAAGAAGGAGGAGGCTGAGCGTGTAGACAACGAAGACAAGGGAATGGGCGGGCGGAGCTGAAGTAGGAGTTTTGCACCCTACAGGCTAGGGCGCTCTCCTAATTATAAAAACAGGTCCAGGGATACAATTTAATTCCAGAAATCTATGCTGAGATACCCCATAACAATATTAAGTTCATTTTCATCACAAAATATGGCTCTTCTGGTGAGATATTGCGCATGCGCTAAAACAGTAACGTAGCCAGGTTATGTACTGATTGGTATATGCAGCGGGGACCTTAGGCCTACATGCAAGGTCTGCTTCCTATTTCTGAAGTGAGGTCCACTGATAAAATTTTATCATATAAATCTGTGCTAGGATAACCCCGCTTTTTTAAATTCATCTTGGAATTGGTACTTGGCTGCTTTATTTGCAAAACATATTCAGTCAAAAATCTTTGTAAAATGTTATGCGAAAATGATTCAATTTGTACCAAAATTATGGGTCTGTGCATACATTATCACTGAAAATAGCGGCGAAAGCGGGCATTTTTAATTTATGCAAATTAGGTATTTTTTCCTAACTTCCTGTTTTCTACCTTTTTGATATGTTGTTTGGGAGGGTTTCAAGAGACACTTGCAACAGAAATAATTTATAATATATATGATGTTATATAAATAAAGCATTAACTACACAATAAAAAAGACAGTAGATGCTTTATTTCATGTTATTTGCCGACCATATTCTTCTCTTTTGAGTGCTCACACGTTTACGTGACGTCACGTTCTACAATGCATTTACATTACTCTCACATTACCAGCGGCGAGTCCACCGCCTTGATTCTGTTTAGCTTGATAACGACGGAATTACCCGAGTTCGGCCGGGAACTCCCGAGCGAGCTGTCGGAGGCGACGCCGGAGTCACAGCTGATCTCTTGTTGCTCCGCCTCGCAAGAAAGTTGAGCGAGGCGGGCGGCCATTATGTTTATGACGTCAGAGTTCACCGTCCCTATCCTAGCAGAATCTACGCTTGCCGAACCTACCCTGTTACTCCCACCCCAGCCTTCCCTCTCTTCTACCCTAGCCGAGTCGACGCTACGCGACTCTAACCCGTCTTTCTCTAGTCTAGCCATCTCCGCTCTCCGCCCGCCGTTCTTTGCCGGATCGTCTGCAAACGCGATGGCGTCACGAGCGTCTGCTCCGCTGCGCCCTCGCGCGGCCGCACTCGGTACTACCGTCGTCGTCGTCGTCGGCGTCGTCACGATCGCTGCCAGTTGTGACGCGCTCAGTCTCGTCTGCACTGTCGGCAGCAGCTCGTCGGAGCCGCTAGGGGGCGTGGGGAGCAGGCTGCGGCAGACGCGCCGTGGGGGCGGGGCGGACAGACGCACGCGGGGGTTGCGTGCTGCTCTCAGCGCGTGATACCTGCGCGGAAGAGTGAGTGAGAGTGAGAGAGAGCGAGCGAACGAGTGAGAGAGAGATTGATAGAGAGAGATTGATAGAGAGAGAGAGAGAGAGAGAGAGAGAGAGAGAGAGAGAG
>NW_014577113.1:570862-572109 GCF_000485595.1 Priapulus caudatus | reverse complement strand
ACACAATTATTGATTACTAATTAGAAAACTAATTGTTTAGTTAATTAATTAATTAATTAATTAATTAAGAGATTAATTAATTAATTAAGTACCTGTAGGCACGGCACACCATCTCCCTGCACTCTGGCACCGCCATCACGTGAGCATCTCTCTCGACCTTCAGCGCAAGGTCGTCCGCTGCGATAAGCGCGAAGCGAACCCGCCGCAGCAGTGGCGCCGCCTGTGGCATGCGCGCCTGCCTGTTGTGGTCGAGCCACCGCACGGCGGCGCTGTAGACGTCCGTCTCGCTGCCGACGTTCAGCTCGTCGTCCGCCAGGAGGCGCGTCACTCGCTCGTACGTCGCGTCGAGGAACGCCGCGCTCATGGCGACCTCTGCGAAGCGCTCCCTCACGAACGCGCGCATCGCATCGCGAAGGTCCTCGAAGTCGTGCTTCTCGGCAACGCTGAGGTGTGGCAGCACCGTCGCGACGTCGTACGTCGCCAGCAGGTTCTTGCAGGCGGCGACGACGCGGTGCACGTGCAGCTGCAACGCGCAGCTAACAACGGCGCCGACGTTTGCTGACGTGACGTCGACGTTTGATGTGTAGAGGAAGTTGATGACGTGAGCAAGACCGTCCGGCGACGACGTCGGGTCTAGTTCCACCTCGACGACGGCCGGCGTTTCCGGCCGCGAGAGGGCGTGGTGAAACTGTCGGCTGTGAGCGGCCAGCACAACCTAGCGGCAAGAATCAAAATTAGACATTATCATCATCATCATCATCGTCATCATTATCATTATCATCATCAACAGCTGCTTCAGCAGCAGCATAACAACAAAAACAACAACAACAACAACAACAACAACAACAACAACAGCAACAACACAATCTGTCTATGTATTTGATTAAGGACACATCGCCTCACAGTGGCTGATATAAATGTTATTAGTGTTCATTAAATGTCATATATGTCATTAATGTCATTAAATGACATAAATGTCATTAAATGTCATATGTTCCATCAGCTACCATTACTAAAGAGATGCACCAGAGTTTAGTTTTTATGCCAGACTACTGCAAGGAATATTTGTTCTCTATCTTAAACGTATAGTTTCAGCATGATATGATTTTATTTGGCAGATATTGGCCATGTGCGAACACAGGTCTCCCGTTATATTACAGTGAAAATTAACATTACTAGACATCTATTAATGATTAAACTGTGACTGTAGTGAGTACGAGCTCTCTCTACATTACAACGTTTTATTT
>NW_014577113.1:567384-570233 GCF_000485595.1 Priapulus caudatus | reverse complement strand
TACGTACGTACGTACGTACGTACGTACTACTCTCTCTCTCTCTCTCTCTCTCTCTCTCTCTCTCTCTCTCTCTCTCTCTCCTCTCTCTCTCTCTCTCTCTCTCTCTCTTCCTCTTCCTACCTTGTGTATTGGGAACTCCGCCTCACCCAACTGTATAACGAGATCACACATGTGACCATCCTTCCACGCCTGATGCATATAACGCAGCGTCTCCTCCGCGTGGTGGCGCGCCGATCGCGTCGGCGACATGTCTCTCGTCGTCTGCTTCTCGGTCGGCGCGCCGGTGGCGCCATTCCGCACAACGGCCACGTTCGCGGACTGGAATATCACCTGATTCTGTTTGATCTTGATCGATTCTCCACTAGGCGACAGCTTGAAACCGCGGTTATCGCCAGGTGGCGCTGGCGTGCTCGTGATCGCCGGAGAGAAAATGGCCGCGTGACTGCTGACGCGTCTATTTTGCGTCTTTGACGACGTCGTCGGCCGTCGGTCATCTGCTTTGTTGTGTTTCCTCTTTCCGTTCTGTAACGTCGCCGAACTTTTCTTTCTCACCGGTATGTTGTCGTTGTTCCCACGAGGTGCCTCTCCTGTGTCCGGCTCACCTCTGTTCATGATTACAGCAACGGGATGCGTGTCACTCTGCGACCTAGGAATAAATGAATGAATAAATAAATAAATAAACAAATAGACATATTTACTATTACAGAAATCATATTTACGCCGTGATAATCATAAAATTATGCAAGCTACTATATAACTCATTGTAATTTCTTTTTTAAGGTTTATTTTGTCCTTTATACAACTATTATTTATAAGTTGATTATTATTTCTTGATATTTATGATATCACGAAGTAATTAGAAGTCTTCTTAATCATTTCTATGCGATCTTGCGTTTACTGGAGGAACGAACCTGAATGTATCAATAACCACGTCTATCGGCAATGCATTCTCCTGATATTCCTTGCTCCCGCCGCTATATTCATCTTCCAAACCTCGAAAAAACTTCAAAAATACGGGCTTTGAGAAAGTGCGTTCCATCACGTACACGCTAAAAAATAAGTGCGGAGCTATGCACTTAACTTCTGTCTACATATTTGCGTTTGTCGTCACTTTCGTTTTCGCTAAACTGCTGTGTTTGCGATGGTATATCTGTTGTTTGGTCGGTGAGTGTAATGCGCCGTTGCTAGGCAGTCGTTGCTGTTAACATTGATTATCCAGAACAATGTCTGCAACGCAGACAAATAGATTGCTGTCTATAATAATATAAATATTATATCGGAACGAAACACATGTAAGAGCTCTAAAACCATTACCTATATTATCTGTTAATGTATTATTTTATAAGAAATTGAAATATCGACTAATGCAAAAAAATGACGCTAGTATATAGCAAAAAGCTTATCGCGTTTATAGTATTTTATTTATTCACGCGAGGGCGCCACCGATGCTCCATGCCCGGCGAAGTTGTCGTCGTTCGAATATATATTCGAAATGTTGTGTAGAAATTCAACAGCGTTTACTAGGTGTCTGCTTAGAAGTTGGACAGAGAATGAGAGAGGATTCTCTCGCTGTTGTGTTCGATGGCAGAACAAGGAAGTTGTCGAGTCTTCAGACAAAGGCCGCGAGCTTCAAAAATCACTTAAACCTAAACGACCTAAACCACCTTTTATCAAAAATCTCTTCCTAGGAAAATTTGACAAGGTGTGTGATCGTGCTACTGCTAGTGAAGTTAGATTCTTTACCATGTTCCTCACACTGTCTTTTGTGTGCAGCTTGGTTTTGAACTAGCTAATTATGTAATCTGCACTGTCAGTGTCACCATAGATATAGAAGAAGTGGATATTGAACTTAGAAGATACTTCTTCTATATGATATCACAGTCTAATAATACATAGTTCCCTGGCCTCTAAACTAAAGTATAAGACTAAGACTCTATAATTGAGGCATTCGTAACTTTACCATTTTCGTTATCAACATAAAAAACCACGAACACATTATTTTCGTGCAGGAGTTGCTGTCGTACCCCGAATTGAAAGACAATGCAGAACTGGAAGAGCTAAATGCTATGGTAGATCCAATAGAAAAGTTCTTCCAGAATCGTAAGTGGTTACGAGCATGAACGACCGATGTCCTTATCTCTCACTCACTGTAAACTTATCTAAACGTTTAGACATGACAGATAAAGCATGAATAATTTGAGATTATGAATAGTGATGCACCGTACAATCTACGTTAAATAAATGTAGTTGATAGATAATTGCGATAGAGCGTACTATCAACACTCGGCCCCAGTGTGATTCCGTCAATGAGGAATGGAATCTGTCTGGGTATTTGTAAACAATTTTTTTACATAAAATATGTGTCTGGTTATATGTTTAGCCATATATCGTGGGTAATGTTGCTACTGATTTATAATCAAGCATGCGTGCACAACATGATTTAATTGTCACCCAGCGTGTTATATGTCTGGACCAGGAATTTCGCCAGGACCACAAGATATTTCAAACAGGTTCTTAAAAATATCTAATAAGATATTGTCGCCAATATTATGTAATATATTCGACAAATGCTTTAAGAATAGTGTATTCCCAAATATCCATAAGATAGCGAAAGTCATACCCATATACAAAAACGACTCAACTAACTTGCCTACCAATTATAGACCAGTCTCACTTTTATCCCCCTTCTCAAAAATATTGGAAAAAATTCATTTATTCTAGATTATTAAAGGCATAATTCGACCATCGATTATGCAAAGTTGACGAATGCTACATTAACTGGCACCTTGTGTAGTTAATAAGTACATTACCTTATAGCCAAACGCGTATTAGTTTGTCCAATATCACTG
>NW_014577113.1:556363-566443 GCF_000485595.1 Priapulus caudatus | reverse complement strand
CAAAGGCATTCGATACTGTTCAACACAGTATATTACTAGGTAAATTAGAACATTATGGAATTAGGGGGGAGGGGTAGGATTAAAGCTGTTTGAAAATTACCTAAAAAATAGGAAGCAGTATACATCTATAGGTAATGTGAAATCTAATCTGGTTGATATCACTTGTGGGGTTCCGCAAGGATCGACTTTATGACCATTGCTTTTCCTGATATATATAAATGACCTACCTATTGCATCTGCCTTTAACACTAGATTGTTTGCTGACAATACAAATTTATTTATTTTGGAAGATAACATAATGGATCTGGAAAATATAGTAAATGTTGAGATAGATAAGATTAATAATTGGATGCTGGCTAATAGGCTCTCAATAAACTATGGTAAGACGAAATACTTGATCATATCAAATAAAAAAATTAATAGGAACTTATTTAATATTGCCATCGACAACCAGAGCATAGAACAGACTCAATCGATAAAATATTTGGGTGTATATATAGATAATAATTTAAAATGGTCATCGCATATAAAAGTTCTCAGCACAAAACTTGCTAAAGTGGCAGGAATTATATCTAGATTAAGACATTATACAGATATATCTACTCTCCTACAGGTTTATTATGCTTTAGCATACCCTTATGTTCATTATGCAGTGCTGAGCTGGGCACCTGACCATCACCTAAATATATACTACATCCAGTAAAAGTTATATACACGTTATACAGTTCACTCTCAATATCATCTCCCTCGTACTTTAACATCATTAGGACAAAACTCACTAAAATTCTAGGGAGTAAAGTGCTGGAATGATATACCTCAATCAATAAAAGTAAGCAATCTGAATTCCTTTAAATCTAATCTTAAGATGTTTCTTATTAATAAATATGTAGAAACTATTGTATTAAATTGAAGATATATTATATAAGTAAGGTATGCATGTAAATATCAAATTATATCTATATTATATTTATTTTGTACAGCATTGTATATAGTCTATCCGGTGTTTCATACATAAGATTTAAGGAACTTGTATCATATATTTGCTCTAATAATTCTGTAGTAGGTCTTTTTGAATTAGCTATATCATATTTTGACAAAATAGTCGCTCGTTGTGTAAGATGAATGTAAAGAAATGTTTAAGCAATTCGAAATCGATGAATCTCACTGTCTTATGTATACAGTATGGTATTGTATTGTAAAGTAATGTAACGTTACGTAATGTTTTGTAATGTAATCTATCGTATGGTTTTTCAATGTGTCGTCATGCCATATCACGTTATGTATTGTAAATATCATATATCATCATGTCTTGTAATGTCATATGTAGTATAATGTCATATCATGGCATGTATTGTAACGTAATATATCGTCATGTATTGTAGGTAGTATTACATCGGGTATTGTAATGGTTTGTATGTGTTGGAATCATCTGATCACGTCATGTATTGTAAATATCGTATATCATCATGTCTTGTAATGTCATACGTATATAAAGTTGTCTAATCGTAATGTGTTGTATTGTATTATAATGTCATGTCATGTATAGTAATATAATATAACGTCGTGTATTGTACGTAGTATAACGTCGTGTATTGTGATGGATTGTGTGTGCTGTAATCATCAGATCACGTCAAGTATTGTAAATATCATTCAACATCGTGTCTTGGAAAGTAATATCAGAGTAATATGTACTGTAACTATAGTGTATGGCTGACTCGATGACCGCAAGGTCCTTTCGCCATACCCGTGCATTATATTAACAAAGTTATAACTGTTTAATTTTTCCCACTGTCTGATTTATTCTCGTTTAGCACAAATAAAAATCTTGAAATCTTGAAATCTTGTCTTCCCGTTTATGCTGGCATGTCATCAATAATTAAATAATTCGTTAATTCATTTGTAAATTACTGTGGTAGTGGATTCGAAATCGATCGATGTGAATGCAGTGATCCCCCCGGAGACACTCAAGCAGCTCGGAGAACTCGGATTGTTTGGCCAGCAGATTCCGGAAGAATATGGTGAGCGTTTGATCCAATTAATTTATCTATACATTTAATTCTTTAGAAGATAATCGTCAAATAACGCACAAGATTTTGATCTCGAGGATAATGAAACCGTATATATGAAATCGGAAACTTTCTTGTGGAAAAGTTAGTAACCTGCTTCGTCATCATTGATAGCTAACGAACTAATTACATTTCATGCTCGTAATGTTTTTTTAGAGCGCCCTGGCGATATTTACGAGTAGAAGTTAAATTAGTTTGTTTGTTTATCTGTCTGTGTACTGCGCTCTCTCTCACTCTCACTCTCTCTCTCTCTCTCTCTCTCTCTCTATCACGTCTCTCTCTTCCATCTCTCTCTCTCTCTTCTGCTCTCTCTCCTCTGCTCGTCTCTCTCATCCTCTCTCGTGCTATCTGCTTTCGAATTCTCCTCCAATCCCTGTCCATCTCTTCTCTCTTCTCATCTCTCTCGTCCTCTCTCTCTCTGTTTCGCATCCGCCTCCATTGTTTTACAGATCTTCCTATCCATCTCTCAGTCACTTCTCCTCTGGCCGCGCCCGAAACGGGACACCGTACTCATTAAACCGTCCGGCTATAGACTTCTCGCAATGACTATGATACGAAGGGTAATTCCTTCCGGTCTATCCCCATGTTTTAGGGGGTCAGGTTAATCCACCGAGATCTAATAACTTCACAGCATTAGAAAGCAGATCGACTGCAGTCAACATCGGCAAGACCGAGGTCCTCGCCCCTACTCGGTATCGCCATCTGAGTCTCTCTCGTCTGCCCCTCATCGCGTCCCTCCTCCATCCTAATAATGACATCTTCGATGGATGGGCGGTGTGCGGGAGTGGCGGATCTCTTCCAATCCTCTCGTTCTATTGACCCGTGCGACTGGCTCTCGTCTCTCCTCCGTCTCTCCGGTCTCTCTCTCCGCCTCTCCGTCTCTCCTCTCTTTCGGGGTCGCTCGCTCCTCCTCGCTACGTCTCGGTCCTGCCCTCCTGGTCTTCCCCCCCCCAGTCTCGTCTCTCCATCCGTCTCTCTTCCCTCTCCCGTCTCCTCTCTCGCCTCCCCTCGTCCCCCGTCCCTCTCTCCTCCATCCATCGTCTCCTCTCCATCTCTCTCCGTCCCTCTCTCTCGCTCCCCTCCGTCTCTCGCTCTCTCTCTCAGTCTCCTCTCTCATCTCTCTCGTCTTCCTCTTCCACTTCTCTAGCCCGCCGGCAACTTTCCTCCTCCATCTCTCTCCCTCTCTGTCTCTCTATCCTGCTTCCTGCCTTCTCTCTCTCCCTCCTCCCTCTGCTCCTCTCTCCTCCTCTCCTCTCTCTCGCCTATAAATACCTACTCGTCTCCCACTAGCCTCTCTCCAATCTCTCTTCCTATTAAACAACCAATGCTAGCTTTACTATCTCCCAGCTGATTACTTATTCCTGCCTTATACTACACTCTCTCATCATTAACGTCTTAACTTCTCTTCGACCTCCCCCTTGCACTCTCTCTCGAAACCCGTGTCCTTGCACCCAGAGATACTCTCTGCTTCGTAGGTGGGCTGGGTCTTGAACGCCAACTCAAAGTACGAGCCAGAGCTTGGGTCTGGGAAGTAGTATTCTTACAGCGCACCTGCATATGACTGTGTATCGCGGAGTCTGGCAATTTGCATAAATTCGCTCTGTAACGCAGAAGCACCTTGTCGCCTGACGCGAACGGCGGTGTGGCGGTCACCGACGCCTTGCCGCTGACACACACTGCAGGTGCCATCGTTGCTTGAAGGGAATCGCTACCAATCGTCGGCACAACAGGATCGGCCGCAGAAGGCAGCAACGTACCGCCGGGTGCCTGTGCGCTGGCGACGGGCCACGAGAGAGGGGTGGCCGGCTACCTCTGCCGGCGCGCTTCTCGTGCGTCGTAATCCGGAGTTACACTGTTCCAGCGGTACCCGGACCCGCGCGAGCACTGGCGGGACCGGCAGGATATGGCCACACTAACCGTGACCCGCTCACAAGTCCCGTCCCCGGTCGGACCGAGACGCAACAAGGTAGATCGCGAACCAAACCACGGTCCTTCTGGAAAAATCAGAGCAAGCGTATCCTGATGATTCGAGCCGATCCACCAAAGTCTGTAGGTTCCATACCGATCAAGGGCACTCAAGACAGTTATCATACCTGGTACCTGACGCCGCGCGCGCGGCACGCCGCAGGCGCCAAGACCAAACCACTCCCGCCTGAACTAACCTGCATTTGCTACTGGGCTCCCTGGATCCGTCACCTGCTTCTGTCTCCAACATTTACTGCCATACGTGCACTCTCCCCTAGTGCACTTGCTACAGAATATGTCCTTAGCCTCGTCGCTGCCGTGGTCCTAGTCGGGGTCCTTCTGCTCGTCACTTTGGCAAGTCCGACCGGCTCACGCGAAGACTTGAATCGTGGCGGTATCCGGAACAGCATTTTCTGTCCTAATAGCACTTGTTCCTAGCCCTCCCTTCCCTTCTGTTCGTCACTCGCCTCTACGCCCACTCTCCTTGTGCCTACGCTCCTGTTTCTCTCCTTCTCCTCGGTGCCTGCTCCCGGCCGCAATGAGAGAGGCGTTATGTCCTCTGACCAGAGCCTCTGCGGCAAGTATGCTAATCACCAGGTGAGACGCCCGGCTTTACCATGTTTTCACCAACCGCAGGACTGTCCAAGATATAAAGCGGGTGTCCTCCGCACCTTTAGCTAGGACCCAGGCCAGAACTTGTCGCAAGTTCTTCGCTCCCGAAGTCCTTGAGGGTGTGCTATTGGTTCCCACGAGCTTTGAGCGAGCCTGCGTAACAGTTGTTGGTGGCCAATTTCTGCTTGTGGATGTCACATCCAGCGCGCGCCCTCCCCTGGTCCCATATAAACACTACGCATCTCTGGCCTAATTGGCCGGTAAGTAACTCCCTGGCACTGTACATCACACTTCAGATCTGTCTCAAATCCTCTCTCATCCTTCTGCGCTGTCGTCACCGCGCCTCCCATCACTACAGACTATCTGCTAGCCAATACATGTGATCATGCAGGGATGTAGCCACACTCTCTGATACTGTCGCTTGCCGGCTTCTTTCCTCGTGCCCTCATGCTTACGCCGTGTACTCTTAATACGCTACACACGTAATACATACTTTCGCTTCACTTATAATCCCTCATAGTCATGGTCCACAGTTCAAATACCGCCCACTTAACCATGCGTTTTATAGAATCTATGCCTCAACTAAAATACCGAAAATCTAAACAATCCAGCATACCATTAGTCTATTATATACGTCATAGGATATCATATCCTATTGTATCATATATCATACTACGTATAATATCGATATCATTAGCTTCTCGTATCACACCAATATACAGTGTCAATTGAAGCAGCGAAATCGCACAATACCTTCACTATTGCTGAGTATCAATCCATATCATATCATATCATAGTCATATCATATCATCATTCAGCTACTCATATCAAAATACTCTAGTCATACCATATATCATATCAATAGTCATATCAGCTACTCATTCATATTTCATATCATAATATCATATCATATCAATACCTCATGAGATTCATCACTGATGCCCAATTCAAAAAACATCGGGGCATGATTCGAACATTATCATCCGCTTCTTCACAGAGTAGATCATAATCGAGTTCAAGTTGTAATTCGTTTGTAAATCCCTTCGGAATGAACTAAATTCAATACTTGTCTTTCGCAGAACACTTAGGTGCTTCCATTCAATTTGGTCTCAAAATTACTAATTTCCACACCAGTGCGACGTCGTGTAGGAACATCTAGACGCAACAATATTATGACAAACCTATAAATCATAATCATTCAATCGGAGTACAGTCAGGGCAGTATACAATCTTTAAAGCTCCTGCCCTATTGCCGTCAGGCTTGAGATATGCGTTCTAAATCTAGAACTTATGAGAAACATGTTTGGTATCTTATTCTTCCAAGAGAACTAACACCGTAATCTAAAGACAGAAAAATAGTGCCAATAGCTTCCTTTGGCACACAGTAATTATATAAGTTCAGCAACTAGGCATTCGATGAACCCTACTCGATCGTGGTAATCAGTGTCCCGAACGAGACTACGCTAACCTAAACAAATAAATTAATTCTCAGTCCGAGTATCAATACATTCAGTACCTTTAGATCCGAAAGACTCCATAAAAACTTAAATAAACCATCAAAGTAAAAATAAAAGTACGATATAATCGAAAGTATTAAGACCAGGAATAGCAAAACTAGTCAGAAACTGACGGCGTCACAATTTGACACCACCTCCATCGCTGCTCCAATCCAATGACGGTTTATCAAGAATACCTCACCATCTTTCCCTCTCGCTTCCCTTCGCTGAAAATCTCTCAAATGTTCTCAATGACCGCGCCTCGCTGGCGGCGTTTGCCACGTGGTAGCGACGGCCCGCGCGATCCATGCCCAGACTCCGGCTCGTGCGACGCTGGACCGAAAACGATGGAACACACTACCCGCGCTGCTACGCACTTCTAATCTTTCGTCACACATGCCGATTACATCGTACGAGAAACAGAGTGAATTGCCTAGAGTGGGCATTGCGCGGCTCGCTCACTGAGACGGGCACGGTAAAGAAACCAGCACTAGTCAGTTTGCTTTGTGTCTGAGATCGTGTGTGTCAGACTTCAGACTTCTGCTGCAGGTGCGTCATAACAACCCTAATCGTCATGCGTGTAATAATGTCGTAAACCTGGGAGAGGTGTTCGCACACCACGAAGGTCGTGTGGAACGAGCAAGTAATCCCCAGGCGAGTCAGATCACACCCCGATCCCGGGCTGGTGGGTAGTTCCGGAACGAGCACGCGTACTCGAGCAATATCTAATCTCTGTGCTGAACTCCGCCAAAATCTTTCCTTTCTTGTTTTGCTGGTTTGAGTAATTATTGCGGTTTCTTACCGTTCGGTCGACTATGAATTGCGGTTCCACTGTTCTCGGCATCCACACCTGGTTGATTGGCTGCCGCTTTTCGCAACGTCTATCGAAGCGAAATGTTCAATCAAGTTCCGTTATGAATAACATCACCCCTCACACGCGTTCGAATTTTGTCTAATTTAGTGCTGTCTCCTTCCTCTTCTGCTGCTCCGTTCTTGCTGGTTGGCTTCGACACTGCATCCTGTTACCTCTACTCAACAACCTCAAGATCATCCTTGATTGTCACCAATCCTTTCCGAAACATACCCCAACAATCAATGCTCATAAGTGCGCTCAGACGACCAGCGTGATGTTGTGCAGCAATAATACACGCACTCCGTTGTTCTGTACTATTCGACAAACTTTGAACTCGAGATTCTCTCATTATTACGTGAAATTCTTATTGAACAGTCACGATATGTTAGCAGACGAATCTATAGTCATCTAACTTAAATATCCGTTCCGCTTCCTTGTTCTGGTGTAATTAACTTCTTGCTCCCGCACATTCAGTACGCGCCGACTCCAGTGGTGAAATTCAATCGGTGACAACTAACTTCTTCGAATATCGAGTCCAATTCTGACTCCGTCTCTATCTCCCTACACAGGTTGGGTTATATCTCTTAGGACATACAATTTCAGGGGTGAAGAGAATGATATCCATTAAATTACAACAAGTATGTACGATTCCGTTTAATCGATAGATCTACAAGGGACACAGATGTACTTAGCCTTAATGGTGGCTCATAAATTGTATATAGGAGACGCAGGTTTCCACGCTTTGAGGAACGGTTTTAAATATCTCGTTTTGCAATCTATGTGAAGGGGAGAGAAGTCATAATTAAGAGACGATTCGTTGATAGCACAGATGTCCCAAGTTGGGACAACAGGGCGGTATGAGAGTAGAGAAGCGTGAACACGTTAAAACTGCTTAGAAGTCAAGAAGAAAATGTCCCGCTTTAGTGATATGAAGGAGAGAAGGTGCGGACAAGGTTACGGGCGTTCATGCCGTGGACGACCATTCAAAAAGTTTTCATGAATAGCGGTGGCCAAGATCGTTATGTGCGAAGGCAGAGCGGCTGTGCATTTACTAGCTCTCCAAGGTGCATAAGCGAAATCGTGGCCAGCAGAACAAAAGGTAGTTTGGTCCGGCAGTCAAATGTCGCGAAGTAAAGGGACAGGACAATCTAGAGCCGTCACAGCTCTTCGCAGAGAAGTAGTTGCCAAATCTCCCTTCCCAGAATGCAGGCTCGGCATCACAAAAACCTATGTATGTTTGACCAAATGAGAACCATGATGCAATGAATGTCAGCCAGTATGCTAGAATGATTTCACTTCTCCTCCTCTAGTGACACACCCAATGTCAATGTGGGGTTTCACACCTGGCCTCGTTGAACCCCCAACTCCCCGTCTGGACAAGGTTCGTTAGGCAAACACGAAAGCGAATACGCAACGACACCGTCAATGTAGGGTTCACATAGAAACATGTAAGGCTAGCCGCGAAATCCACCGGGCAGTAGCAAAGTGTAGCGCTATGTTGACATAGCTACCTTTGTTTCTACCGGAACGCGATCCTTCTCGATGTTCCATGACAAATTTCACTTTCTTCTTCTTTTTGCTCGAGACACTTGCTTCTCATTTCCCTCAGTATCGTCCAATAGGCGTCTCTTTTTTCTTTGTAGCATTTTCATTATCGTTATTTAATAGTTGTTATCCGCTCGGTGATCCGTAGCATAAGCAGTAAATAATATTTTTCATTATTACACGTTTGCAGATCTGTTCCCATTATTTTAGTCTTTGTGATCATCGTGATAAATGACGGGAGAGTACCCCGAAAGTACTGCAGACGAAAGTATCAGTGAAAAATCTAAAGAATTATCTAATGCTTTTCAGCCCGGAACTGAGTCCTTTCTCATTGTTTTCGAATAGCAATGTCATACCCTACCTGCCAAGGACCGCACATAATGCGAGCCACCCAGACTGCCTGGGTCACGTTACGGGCCAAAGATACCGTTTTCTATACCAAATACTTTTTGCGCCCGAATAACGTATGCAACGTTTGGCCTCGATCGACATACACTCGTCATAAATCGCCCAGACAGGGAAAACTTTTATGATGGCCGATCCGCACAATCACCAGAAAGATGCGAACCGCACACAACATCGCAAATTCTCTGCCATGATGGTAAACGTCCCTTCGGTCGATAGCTGTCGTACGACATTGTCAATACCTATCCTGGCTCAGTACCAAGTACACGACGGTGGTGCCCCCTCTGTCTTTCAATAATCGACCCTGGAAAATGTTTTGTCGCGATTGCGCAGAGCGCGCCTATAACTGTGGCTTCGTCGTTGACAGCTAACCGAAACGGTGGCGACCTCTGCATCTGCTGTGAATTGCAGCGACGGAGCTACATGCATTCTATTTGACGCGACGGCCTACCGGGGTAGACGCGGTAGGACAGCAGCCGAACCAACACAGTGACAATATTAAGTTACCTTTAGCTGCAATCAATATCATGTATACTGGTTAGATAATCACGCGTTCCTGGCTAGTGAATTTATATCGGCGGATCCAGTGGAAACACAGACGAGGCAAGCCTGTGCGAAGTAATAATCATAAGAACGGAGCATCATTCACTTTGGTGCGCCGATCTCTTTAGGCGTTTGATGGTGAATCTGGCTAGCGAGGCGGCGTGTATGTAAACAATTACTGGTCTATCTCTTGAAGTCCCAGCGAGTGGAACTAACCGTAATTCAGACCCGTATAGAGAGACACTAAGGGAGTAGACACGAAAAGTTACCGCAAACGGTACGGAGGCACCCCGGCGTGTAGCTCGAATCATCCAACCATCCGCGAGAAAAGCTAAGTAAGACACCTTTAGTATATCGGTTATTGAGAGTAGCGGTGACTCCTATCTTCCTCGCACGGGCCACTTTGAGAAACAATGAGCAGATGGACCATGTCTGCACAGAAGAAGGAGACCTCGCTCTGGCTTAGCGGCTATCCGGTGATTGACGACGAGAGGACGGTGAGAGCTGTACTAGCCACATGGATCTCTTCTCGCTCCTTTGTCGCTTACCGACCCCAACTAAAGTACTATAGGGCGGATATTTCTTATCGTTTATC
>NW_014577113.1:539441-556338 GCF_000485595.1 Priapulus caudatus | reverse complement strand
ATTAATTAAGAGAGATTCGTTAATGATTGAAGGGAGAGAAGTCATTAATTAAGAGAGATTCGTTGATGATCACAGGAAGAGAAGTAATTAATTAAGAGAGATTCGTTAATGATTGAAGGGAGAGAAGTCATTAATTAAGAGAGATTCGTTGATGATACATGGGTATTCTCTCAGTATATCTTATTAAATGTGACATTGTATCTTAGAGAACTAACACGTATCTAAAAAGAAAAATGAGCAAATAAATAAACTCACTACCGAACAGACTAGCATCTAAACAAATAAATTAATCTCTACAACTAATTCAATGATCGAAAAACTAAATAAACAAAGTAAATAAATAACTGAATAGATAAACAAATGAACTAACCATCCTTTTTCTCTCTCTCTCTGTCCCTCGCTCTCGCTGGCGGCGGTTGCAGTGGTAGCGACGCCGCGTCCATCCAGACTCGTGCGACGCTGAGCGAAGATGGAACACACTACCTGCTCACCGGCAACAAGATCTGGATCTCGAACGGCGGGATCGCCGACGTGTTCACGGTGTTCGCGAAGACCGAGATCACCGATCCGCTGGTGGGTTCGGAACGCACGGTCGTTGGCGTGTTCCCCGCTGTTTCTCCACCTGTTGTTCCTCCCATGCTGTTCCTCCCATGCTGTTCCTCCCATGCTGTTCCTCCCATGCTGTTCCTCCCATGCTGTTCCTTCCTCTTCTGTCCTTCTGCTGTTGCTCTCCCACCAATTCCTCTCCTGTCAATCATAACACGTCTTATTACTATTTTATTGAACAGTGTGTAACGATACTATTTATGTTTGCTTCCTCGTTCTGCTGTTAATTAGCACCTCGTTAATTCTTGAAGGGAGAGAAGTGATTAATTAAGAGAGATTCGTTAATGATTGAAGGGAGAGAAGTCATTAATTAAGAGAGATTCGTTGATGAACACAGGAAGAGAAGTAATTAATTAAGAGAGATTCGTTAATGATTGAAGGGAGAGAAGTCGGACAAGGTTACGGCGTTCATCGTGGAGAGATCGTTTGGCGGGGTCACGCACGGCAAGGCAGAGGACAAGCTGGGAATACGCGGATCAAACAGTATGTTCACGAACCCCCAATGTGCAATGTAGGGTTCACGAACCCCCACCGTGCAATGTGGGGTTCACAAACCCCCACCGTGCAATGTAGGGTTCACGAACCCCCACCGTGCAATGTAGGATACTACTGTTCGGTGATGTTCCATGACAAATTTCCCTTTCTTCTTTTTGCTTCGTTTTTTCTTCTTTCAGTATTTAATAGTTGTTATAGTTTTGTTAATAACGTAATAATTTGATTATTACACGTTTGCAGATTCATGTTTTTAGTTCGCGTACTATAAATGACGGGAGAGTACGAAGTACGAGCGAAGTACAGTGAAATCAAAATTTCTATTCGGGCCGATGTATTGACGTCACAGTCGACTTCATATCGCCAGATGGCGCCCTCACGCTGTCGTGCCAACTCACGGTGGTGCCCTCTGTCTTTCAATAATGACTCGCGTTGGCGCCCTCTGCGTTGACTAACGGTGGCGCCCTCTGCATGCGTGTGATTGCAGCGACGGAGCTACACTTTGACGCGACGCCCGTACCCACGTGCAACGTCCTCGGCGACGTCGGCAGCGGATTCAAACTCGCGATGAACATCCTGAACAGCGGACGATTCAGCATGGGCAGCAGCGGAGCCGGCGTGCTCAAGAACCTGATCGGTGAGCGCGACGACAAGAGAACGTGCTTGAGACGAGAGGACGGTGTGAGCGCTGCATTGTTTTGTCTACCGTCGCGTTTTCTTCGTTTTCGCGTCAACGGCATGATCGCGTATTCGTGATCTGTGATTTGTGGGCTCGTGTAGCGGTGACAACCTTCACCTTTATGCGATTACCTCTATTTGAACGATGTGTGTCCCATTTGTGTGGCGACAACCAACTTTTAAGTGACCACTACTGTCTCTGCACGTTTATCTGACCCCATCTATCTGACCTTGAGGCTTCTTTTCGTGAACACCCATATCTGACCCCTCTTCGTGAACACTCATATCTGGCTCCCTCTTCGTGAACACCCATATCTGACCCCCTCTTCGTGAACACCCATATCTGACCCCCTCTTCGTGAACACCCATATCTGACTCTCCCCCCCCCATGTAGCGAGGACTACCTGGGGATCTTCCCTCATCTATATGTCTTTCTCTATATGTTTTCCTCTATATGGCTTCCTCTATCTAACTACTTCTATCTGACTTCTTCCCCATGTAGCGATAACTAGTTCTATCTGTCCACCTCTATCTGATCACCCCTATCTCTCCACTTCTATCTGTCCACCTCTATCTGATCACGCTCTGTATCTGATCACACCCTATCCTCCCACTATCTATCTGACTCCTCTATCATGATCACACCCTATCCCCTCTGCCCCTTCTAATTCGTCCACACTCTAAGAGATCACCCCTACTCTCCCACTATCTATCTGTCCTCCTCTCTCGATCACCACCTACATCTCCGACCTTCTATCTGTCCACTCTAATCGATCACCCCTATCTCTCACTTCTATCTTCACTCCTTTCATCGGATACACCTCCTACTCTACCACTTCTATCTGTCCCCATCATACTGATCACCGCCTAGCCTCACTCTATCTGTCCACCTCTATCGATCACCCCTATCACATCCACTCTATCATCCACCCGTAATCACCCTACCCCACTTTCTATCTGATACCTCCTATCTCCCACTTCCTATCTGATCACCTCCTATCTGATCCACCCACGACTCCCCCTCTCCCCACTCTATCTTCCTCCTCTATCTGACTACCCCAGTCTCTCCACTTTCTACATGTCCTCATTCCTATCATGACACCCCATCTCTCACACTTCATCGTCCACGTCTCTAATCTGATCACTCCCTATCTCCCACCTTAATCTGTCCTCCTTATCTGCATCAGACTCTAACTTCTCCACTCTACTTCCCCCTATCTGATCACCCCCTATCTCTTCCTAACTTCATCTGTCCCACATCTATCGATCACCCCATATCCTCTTCGACACTTCTATCTGTCCACCTCTATCGTTGATCACCCCATATCCTCTTCACTCTATCCTGATTAACCCCTATCATCTTCCACTTCTATCGATCAACCCTCTATCCAGATACACACCCATATCTCTCCTCCTACTGTCCACCATCATCGATCACCCTATCTCTCCACTCTATCTGTCCACCCTAACTGATCACCGCCTATCTCCCACTTCTATCTGCCTCTCTCATCTGATCAGCGTACTCTCTCACTTCATCTTCCTCTATCATGATCAACCCCTATCGTCTCACTTCTATCAGTGCAACACCTCTACATATCACCCCTATTCTCTCACTTTCTATTCTGTTCTCTCCTATCTGACATCCCCTGATCTCTCCACTCTTATCGTCCTATCTCCTATCGATCACACGCTAACTCCCTCAGACTCCTATCTGTCCTCCTCTAATCGATCACCCTATCCTCGCACTTGCTATCTGTCTCTATCTGATCACTCCCTAATACTCTCCCCTTCTTAATCTTCCCTATCTGACACCCGCCTTTGTAACCACCCTAAGCCGAGCATCGCTTTATTTTACCTACCTCTGTCTGACTAACATCTATCTTCCTCTTCCTCTATATGGCTTCCTCTATATGGCTTCCTCTATCTAACCACCTCTATCTTCCTCTCCCTCTATGTAGCGATGACAGCTGAACACGCCGTCACGCGCAAGCAGTTTGGCAAGAGCCTCGCGGAGTTCGACCTCATCAAGCAGAAGTTTGCGAAGATGTCCGTGTCGTGCTACGCGATGGAGAGCATGGCGTACCTCACCGCCGGCATGCTCGACTCCGGCGAGAGACCCGACTGCTCACTAGAGGCCGCCATCGTCAAGGTAAACAAGAGTCGTCGTCAGCGGATAAAGCCATTTTGTCAATCGTCAGGGTAAAAATGAGGTGCATTCTCCCCCTTCGTTTGTAGAGTGTGTGGAATGAGCAACAGGAATCTAGCGTAGTCTATGACCAGGCATGATCGTGGCGTTGTGTGCTAAGGTTGAGTGTTAAATAGGGTAGATGCCAAACCCACGCAGCTCTTCATTAAACCAGCGAGAGCAAATCTCTTGTGTGGATAGTTTCCACCACTATTGAAAACATATTGCAGATAGCTTGGTTATGCTGTTACGTAATCTATGTATTTTTAGTTCTTAGAGGTAATCCCACGTAGCGGACTAACTATTATAACGTGGCATGGGTTTCTATGGATTATCGCGTTAATGAAAAGGGTAGATTATCCTATCTCTCCCGCTCAAACAATTTGAGTTACTCCACAAGTCGTGCCACAGGTCAAATCTCAGTGTGGGTGTCCTGTCTGGTCATTCTTGTCCCAATGTGATAGAAAACATCCTTGGTAAAATAATTATTGTGGATAATGCAACCCATATTTGTGTGTCTCCAAGCAATGGGCCTAAACCACGGCGTGCGGCGGTAAACATTGGTCGTCTTGTTAGCGCGGAGCTGTTTTGTATCAACCCATACCTTACCGGTAGCCCGTCGTCAAGGTAATGCCAACGCGTCGGCCTGGCAAGCAGAAACTATTTTGTGGAGTTTCGCCCTTCTGTAACTAACTAGAGTTAGTTATTTGCGTAATTTTTACTATTGTGAACTCGGGAGCCCTGGCTTTGTTACCGGTAGCCGTCGTCAAGGAAACCACTCGTGTTGTCGCGGTAAACATTCGGTCCATGTTAATTACTACAGTAATTGATCGTACATTACTTTGTTATGGGGTCTAACTGTACTTCCCACCCGGGTCCCTCATCGGCATAATGGAAAAACTCATCTGCGTTTACCGCGTACGAGGCGGTCAAGCGATAGTCATTAATTACTGTCGAGCGAGGTTAATTATCAAATTACGATACACAAAGGTGTAAGGTAAACACGGTGACGGTGGTTCCCTGAACCACTCCGTGTGTGCACGGGGTAGAACGAAAGGCTGTTGTCAAGATATAACATAGGCGTCGTCGACGGGGTGACCAACCGCTGGTCATCCACGGCCCACTCATTAATTACTACATGAAATGTATCCAATTACTCAGTGCCAATTCCCTACCTCCATACACCCGGCTGGTTGACTGACCTCATTGCAGGATTACTTACATTAATCTAATCCAATTACCGCAGTGACTGATGAACCGGCGACTATACTTGTTACCCATGTTGACATTTAAAATTACGTAACATAAAATGTCTCTCTCCGCTCCTCCGCATCATATCTCTCACACAGATGTTAGTCGCGGATCAAGTCACCACGACCGGCACGTCGAGAGCTTTATACCATTCTTACCCAGATCTTCCAGCTCTGAGGCGTGCTGGGTTGCACGTACTTACGCCAGCGAGCGCGTGCAGCCGTCGATTGGCACGGTCCCCGGTGTTTTGAAACTGCACGACCAAAATGTAACGTGTAGCACCCGCCTAAAATGATTTTGATTGGCGGTCCTTTGTGGCTGAGAACACACGTACAACCGAAGATAAAATTACTGACATCTAAATATACCACCCCCCCAGTAATTACTACAGTAACCAAATATACTTAGCATTTATTTCTTATATTACTGCAAACTCACCTACTAAAATACTTACTCATACATATAATACCCTATCACTTCTATATGGCTTGAAACTTACTCTGGCATTGGAACGTGAGCGGTTGAAGTACTTGAAGTGCGACCATTTGCCAGATGTTGAAACCTATGGGCGGGCAAGGGTCCTAAACAACTAAACGGACTCTTGACAGTATCTACATTAATCTAGCTAACATTAATCGCGTACTACATAATCATTAAATTATAATCTACCAAATAATCATATTAATTCAACACACTCTGTGTAGTTCACGATGTCCTTCCACTGCTACATAGGCCGTCTTCGAGCTGACGAAGTTGTTAGGTCCGGTTGAGTGGGCGGCTGCCTGCGGAGGTGATGCGGAGAGCGAGCCTACACAGTGAGTGCACACTAAATTACCCAATCAAGGGAACTATCGCGACGTAATTCGAGCTAAAACATTAATTACTACAGTAATTACCCCAGTAAATGCGATTAATTACACATAATCTATAATCAATAATCCAATACCATCATCTAATTACCTCAGTCGTATGCATTGAATCTTACAGCTCTGGGTAACCGCGTGCTGGGTGCGGTGACGAGTCCAGTCGCTTAATCAAGGTGGATTACTGGATCAAGGTTACAAGTTACGTACAGTCTATACAGATGTCAAGGGACTTACGCCTGCGTCTCAACAGACCTAGCCCGAGTGTTACTCCTCTAGTATTCCTCAATAATCAATAATCATCTCTAATACTCTCTCTGTCTGTACGAGACGATTATTACGTTTCGCAGCTCTGAGCGGCAGCGGCTGGGTGGAGCGGTGAGTGCACTGCCGATGCAAGGATAGGAGTGGGACGGCGTGCCGAAGAGTCGTACGCAGCGCCAGTCACATGTGGGAGACTATGATAGACAAGAATCAACTGTCGCCCCTATGACAGGCGGACGAGGGACGCGAGTCGAAGCGCCGGCGGTTCGAAAAGGCGACCGCGATATTCAGTGCGAGCACCTAATCCAGATGGCGAGTAAATCGGCCACCATAATCCGCTTATAGTCAGTGAAGCAAGAATCTTCGCGAGCCTGAGGCGGTGCTGGGTGTCGGTGAGTGAGGCGGCGCCGGTTGCGAGGGTGAGGCGCGGAGCGGAGCCATGGCTACAATCACGGGAGAGTCAGGGCGAAGCAGAGAGTGAGGCTCGCAGGAAGTAGAGTAAATAACAACGTATCACAAGTAGCATCCAAGAGGGCAAATCGCTCACATACCCTGTGCCCGAGAGCCTGCTCATATTCGAACTCCGTGTTTTGCAGATGTCTTCATACGCGCCGGTCGCTGGCTGCAAGCAACCAGCCGTAGCGCAGGGCTGAGTGTGCGGGTGGAGGCCCCGAGACGAGGTAGACACGAGCTGACACTGCGCAGGCTCGACTATATCATTGGTGCCATCTAAACGTCCAGGAGGGCAAGGGGAGCAGTCTTACACCTATCAAGGAGGACCAGTAAGGGGCCCGCGTCGCCGCCGGCTCGAGAGATACCGGACCGGGCACTCGCCGGCGACCCTGCCCGAAGTTCTGCTCATCTTTCGAGGGAAACGAACGAGAGCAGCATAGTAGGTAACTACTAGACGTTTAGCCTCTCTGTCCAATGTCGCCAGCGAAAGAACGGCGCTGCCGGCGGCGGGCGGCGTCGCCGGGCAGGGTCCGGCCAGCGAGCGAAGCACAGCGCCCCCAACCGGTCCTGCAGCAAGCCGAGGCCCGCGGAGCTGACCCTCATGGTCACGCGCACCGACAGAGCCAGGAGGTACGTGGGTGGTGGAGGGAGGAAATAGGGAGGCAGAGGGGAGGGGGAGACGGGAGGGGGAGCGGCAGGGAGGAAATCAGGCGCGCCTGTCGAACGATAGCGCGGTGCAGCGTACATCGCGCTGGCCGGTCCCCCTCCGAGGCCCGCGGTCGCTGGCCAGCATGCCGGGGCGACCCTCACTGGTCACCCCAGATCACATTCCGCCGGTGGTGGGGGGGGAGGGAGGAGGGGGGGAGAGGAGGAGGAGGAGGGAGGATCCTGGTTCCTTCATCGGCGCTGCCAGCGGCTCCCCTGCAGCATGCCGGGGCTTTTGACCTCCAATGGTCACGTCGCCAGGTACTGGTGGTGGAGGGAGGGGCAGGAGAGCAGGGCGAGGGAGGGAGGGAGAGCGGAACTTAACAGGATAATAGGGGTCCACGAACAGCTCTTATAGGTTGTAGGGTTAACCGGGTTGCTAAACGCGCCGGGGGGGCCGTCACAAATAGGGTTACCGGGTTCAGTTGGGGTGTCACAGGGCTTTGCTGCATAGGGTTAGGGTTAGGGGGTGCTACGGGCTCTGAATAGGTTAAAGGGTTAGCGGGGTGCTACAGGGACCGGACTCGACAATCGGCAGGGCTTCCGATATGGGTTAGGGAGTGGCTCGTACGGGGTCCGATAATGGTTAGGTTTAGGGGGCTGCTACGCGGAGGCTACCGATAGGGATTAGGTTGTAGGACTTGTTTAATAGCCAGGTGTAGGAATTCCCACTACGGGCTCGAGGGTGCATATAGGGCCTATGAGCTCGCGAGACGTGTGCTGTTAATCCGAGCTCAGGGGTGGCGGCGGACACTAACAGATGCGCAAACCCGTCAATCGTGGCGTAAGCTTGTTTGCAGCCCGTACGTCCGCGAGTGCGTCACCGTCGGCGGCCGCGCTCCGTCGGTGGCGGACCTCTCGCGAGGCAGCGTAGCTGAATGCTGATTGCCTCGCAGGAAGGTGCGAAACCCGCGCTGGCGGGCAATGCGGCCGCTGGCGGTCTCACGGGAGGTAAAAACGCAGATCAAATCGGAGCGGACGAATCATCGCCGCGTGAACCCGCGATTGGCGGCGGCCGGTGCGGAGTCAGGAAGTCGGCGAGGTGGCAAGCCGAGAATGATGTCCCGCTGCTGGCCAAGATCGCGTCGGAGAGAGAGGAACGGGTGTTTCGCGGACTGCTCAGTAGACTTGGTCAGCCTAACCTTCCAACATCGTGACTAACCTGTCGCGACTGTACAACTCCCTATAATAATCAGAGGCTAGTGGCTAGTCTCTCTTTGTCTCGCTCTCGTCCTGTCTCGCTCGCACTCTCTCGAATCTCTCTCACGACCGTCTTTTGGTCGCGTCCTTCACATCAGCTGACACGGTCTCCGCGGCATCCATCTCGCTCACAGCCAGCGCACAAATCGGCGCGTACACGGTCTCAAAGGTGCGGCAGCTGCGGCAGCGTCGGACCGATCTCTCATCTTCTCTCTCTTGTGTCAGTCGCNACATATATATATATATATATATTCTAGCATTATTTGTGTGTCTGTAGCTACCCGCGCAGGCGTTGGAATGGAGCGTCCACCGATTCAAGTTTGCCGTCGAGGTGGTGCTGCAGCGACACGGAAAGTCCGTTATCGACCAGCAGATGGAGCTAGCGAGGCTCACCGACATCGCCATCGACATCTACGCGATGACGGCCGTACTGTCGCGCGCGTCCCGCTCGCTCTGCATCGGTGAGTGCCCCCCTATGACCATCCGCCCCCCCCCCCCGGGTCATGCAGACGATCGGGCGGTCGGTCGGTCGGTAGGCGGGGCTAGAGAGACGCGAAATCTCGAGCGATTTCGACCGTGGAATCGATCATGATCATGACGATGCCTGACAGTCATGCAGAAACGCACCGCAGAGTGTTCAGATAGGTGGCAGAGTGCAGGAAATCACGTGGATTTTTCCAATCAATATTGGCCCGTGATGGGGAGCAATTCCCTGGTGTGTCTAGTGTGTGTCGTTAGTGATGCCTTCCTACCTGTTCTCGTATATATGCGTATATATATACATATATACTGACGAAGAGAGATATTCTCAAAAGCTTTGCTGATTGAAATTTGACACGTTATTCTATTTTTCATATCTATATGGGTGTCCCTGTGTTATTAGCTCATCTGACGAGACGTAGTCAAGATGCAGCTTGTAGAATCGCATGATCGTCCGTCCAGCGTTCGAAGCGTCCGTCCGTCCGTCAACAGTTGCTGCACAAATCTTAACGCTCGACGTACGTCACGATATTCGGGACCGTAGGGGGGTAATCCGAAAAAACGAGTTGGGATGTTTGAAGCCTTGGGGCAAAGGTCAAATCAAGAGGCTGAAAAGAAGGCCCGGGAACATTCCCTCCTTAACTTAAGTATAGGGAGAAATAGCCAGAATTGCGGCACAAATCTAAAACCGCTTCGACCTAGGCCTCGTATAGTCGGTGGATAGCATCATGGTAGGAAAAGCCAATCACTGTGCCGAAATTTGGAGTCACAGGTCAAACGGTCTCAATGGGCACAGGCGCAGATTTTAATGCATTTTCTGAGGAGCATGCGTGCTGACGAGCGATGAAAAACTTTTTTGTTCAGCGTGACCTAGCATTTTTATAGCTTGATTTAAAGCGACATGAACATGTACTTCTGCCCTGACATGCGAAGAGTTAAGGTCGGATAACCGTTTGACCCTCAAGCAGCGCCGCGTACGTGCTTAAACATGGATTTGTTTACTGCTAGAAAGAATTGACTGCCGGCCGTTTTGCCTAGTAAAATCTATACATGCCTGGGATTGTATAGGCATAACAATTCAACAGTGAAATTTCAACTTTGTTGAAAGCAAGGTTTGCTGCCTTCTTAAATCGTATAATTTCTTATGGCATTCTTACTGTCAGTGTGTTACATGTAACGTATACCACTGCCAGTGCACCCCTGTGGTGGCTGCAACTGTGTAGTTTGACCTGCCAATTAATTAGTTACAGGTGCAGCTCTCTAATTTCAACCTGCCTTAGCTTGCGTACGGTAAACTGGATGACGGTGTACCTATTCGTGTCTTGCCAAATAGTGTTGCCTACTACGTACCGATGGGCAGCTTCCATCTTTAATCTGAAGACCACTTAAACGCTACACGCATAATCTCGCTGGCACTTTCATAACAATCCCAAACGAACATTCCTTTGAAGAAGCGTTCCTGATTACCATCCCTGCCTACCTATCCACTGTTTTGGCTGTATTGACATTTGGGACTAACAGGGCTTACTAGAATCCCACCACTCCACCACAGAGTCACCCAAGTAGACGTCTAGCATCGACGCCGCGCTCGCTCCGCGGCACTTCGTTACTTCCAATTTTTAAATATTATTTATATATTTTTTATTCTAATTTTTATATATAAATATATATATACACATGCATATACATGTATATATATATATATATATACTTATATACATGCATACCTACATACACACACACACATACATACATACAAATGCATCCACGCATAGCACGACACACACAATAAACATATAATATTATATATGTGTGTGTGTATGGCATTGCAGGTGAAGAGCTTGACCATGAGCTACTGCTGGGCCCGCCCGTCTGTGTCTGATCGTATAGCTGCTCTGTATGCTATATGATATATATATATATATTATATATGTTGGCTATGTTGTGACGCTTGCGAGGCTTGAAGAGCTTGGCACCATGCAAGCCTACTAGCTGGCCCGCCGCCGCTTCTGTGTCTCTGTAGTATAATATGTAAATATATATATATATGTGTGTGTGTTGTGACGTTGCAGGGTTGAAGAGCTTGGACCATGAGCTACTGCTGGCCCGCGCGTTCTGTGTCGAAGCACATCAGAGAGTTGACAACAACATCAAGGACCTCATGAAAGGTGAGAGCGAGTGAGAGAAGGAGATAGCGCAGAAGGCAGGAGCAGCAGGGAGAAGCGGCAGGAGGCAGAAAGCGGAGAGCGGAGCGGCAGCAGAGGAGCAGCGAGAACGGCAGGGTCGAGAGCCGAGGAGGGCAGCGAGGGAGGCAGGGGAGCACACGAAGGCAGGAGAGGAGGCCCAGGGGAGAGCGAGGGAAGGGCAGGGAGGGAGGCAGGGGTGCAAAGGCGAGAGTGCGCAGTATGGGGGAAGAAGGAAGCTGTGTGTGTGGTGTCGGTGCTGCGTCGCCGTGCTGTGCCATGCGTGCATGTGTGGTCTATGCGTGCGTGCGTGTGGATGTATGTTGTGCGTGTGTGTATTGCGTGCATGTCTTGTGGTGACTGTGCGCCCATTTACTCCTCCTCATTCTCGACATACTTTAGACTTAGTAGTACATTCATACACAGTTTATCCATACACACCTCACTCATACTGTTCACACTATACAGAAGCAGAGTGCAACTAATCCTTAATCTGAACTCACTAATTGGGATTTAGGACTAATTGCGAACTGACTGCAACACATAGTGCGAGGGTGTGCAGCTAAAAGCTGACAGAAAGAGCGACTGACTGCACATGCGGGACTGATGGGCATGAACAAATACATGCCGAGGAAGAAAAGAATGTAGCTAAACAGAAATCAATGCAGGACTAGCTTTCGCTGTCCTGTATTGTACGTGTGCGTGTTCGCTAGATATTACTAATGTGCTGTTACTGATGGTGTGCTGCGTGCGCCGGTGTGTGTGCGTTGTGTGTGTGTGTGTATGCTGTGTGTGTGCGTGTTGTTGTTTGTGTGTGTGCGTGATGCTGTCTGTGCTGTGTGTGTGCTGTGTGTATGGTGTGTGTCGCTGCGTGTGTGTGTGTTTGTGTGTGTGCGTGTGTGGTTGGTACGTGTTGCTCTCGTGTGTGTGTGTGTGTGTGTTGTTGCTGCGTGTGGCGTCGTGTGTGTGTGCGCGTGACTCCACTCCGTGCCGCTGCGTGTGGTGTGTGGCTGTGCGCGACGCGCGCGCGTGCTGCTGTGCGTGTTGCGTAGTGTGGTCGCGCGCGCGTGCTTGTGGCTGGTTCCGTGCATGTGTGTGTGTTGTGTCGCGCGTGTGTGTGCCGCAACGTGTTGTGTGGTGGTCCGTGCATGCGTTTGTGTGCGGTGTGTGTGTGTGCCGGTGTGTTTGTGTGTGTGTGTGTGTGTGCTGGGTCGTGCACTGGTTACTGCTGTGTGTTGTGTGCCGTGCATGCGTCAGCGAGAAGCAGCTTCACATTAAAAGACGCGCATCCTGATGCGCTCGAAATCATAGCAGGTAAGCTGCGTAATTAACTAATTGCTCGCTGTTTACAACACCAGCATGATGGCGCAGGTTCAGCAATAAAAGTTGTCTCCTAATCGCTTATCACCATGTAGAGCCCGCATTGTGCGCTCACGCCAGCGTGAGGTGTTACTCTTGACAGATGTGTTCATTGTTTACATGAATGTATGTGTACACATCATGTAAACAATAACACGTCACAGTAAACAATAACATATCACTGTGAACAGTAACACATCACAGTAAACAATAACATATCACTGCGAACAGTAACACATTACAGTAAACAATAACACATCATGTAAACAATAACACGTCACAGTAAACAATAACATATCACTGTGATCAGTAAACACTGCTTTACATGATGTCTTATTGTTTTTACTGCTTAATGGTTTACTGCCACAGTGATATGTTATATGTTTAACTGTGATGGTTACTGTCCACAGTGATATGTTCATTGTTTTTTACGTGACGTGTTATTTTACATGATGTGTTATCCGTTTACTGTACATGTTTACGTTCACCAGTGCATATGTTAATTGTTTACCTGCTGATGTGTACTGATCAACAGTGATATGCTTATTGTTTACTGTGCGGACTTTATTGTTACATGATGTGTTTATTGCTTTACTGTAAGTGCTTTACTGTCACAGTGATAGCTATTGTTTACTGCCCTGATGTGTACGTTCACAAGTGATATGTTATTGTTTACTGCTGACGTGTTATTGTTTACATGTGTTATTGGTTAACTGTGCACGTGTTATTGTTACATGATTGTATTGTTTACTGCCTGACGTGCTTATTCTTTACAGTGACGTGTTAATTGTTTACTGTTCACAGGTAATGTCTTAACCAACTCGATGCAGACGTACACGGAAATTGCCCAAAACGTATTAAGGAGGGAGGCCTATTGTGGCCTGACCATCCGCCCTGAGTAGAAACTATGCCAGCAACTGTCTCAATGATGTCTCCCGCTGCTCAAGCTGTCTCAGACTTGGTCTCATGTGTGTGCGGGGAACAGATGTGAGTGCTGCTGAGTGACGCTGAGTCAGCTGAATGAATTGTGCTGTGTGTGTGTTGTGCCGTGCCGTGCTTTGCGTGCGTGCGTCCGCTGCTGCGTGCTGCCCCGTGTGTGCTTGTATGTATGCGGTGTGTGTGTGTGGTGAGCTGAAGTGGAGTGAGCTCAGTGAATGAATGGTGCTGTGTGATGTGTTGTGCCGTAGCGTGCGTGCAGTGCGTGCGTCACTGCATGACGCTAAACTGTTAATTCTGAATAAAATTCGTCAGAAATTCTTAAAGCCGGAGACATGAAGTAATAGACTAAACGTGGATCGATACTTATATACAAGTTATATAACCCACGTAAACCTATATAATACTTGTAGTAGTCACAGATAAGAGGGAGTATGTGTGTACAGTTAAGCAAGATTGTCATCTTGCTTTACCACCATAGTCTGCATTGCAGCAAAGCTGTGGTCATATCCACGAACGGTGTGGTTCATGTTAAATTTTTAGAAGAATTATTTATAATAAATAAATGCTTGGTACACGTATTTAGACATTGTGCTGTCGATTGATTTAACAACTTATTAAACGTATTAAAACATGGCAATACAGTACACACATATTACTTTTATAACACGTTCATTCATTCAATGTATATGCTCGGCGTCACGAACACGACCGCTAAAAATCAAAAATGTCGGATCGCTATTTCGTTCCACAGCCAGCAACAGCACCGTCAGTAGCAAAATGATATTACAAAAGGGCCACGTTATTACGCTTCGCCAATGCTAGGAAAAAAAAATCTTAGATTTTCTAAATCATCCACATCCAACGTTCCTGGATTAGGGATTTAGTCGAAATTCACTTTTAAGCTTTTCTCTTCCCACACGCTCTCTCTAGTAACCTTCTTTCCTTCTTAGTTCATACCAATACAAACTAGCCTACGTTTATCTATCTATCTCTAAATACTATTCATCTAATCTCTGAGCGTTATCTGATTTGCGAACATATGTTTCTATCTATCTAATCTTGATACAGCACGATTGCTATTCTCCCGCGGCTGCCGTGTCTTCTGTTATCTTGAACTAGGCGGAGCAGTGTCTGTGCCTCTTTCTCCGGTATTTAGCCTTGTCCGGTCTGCGTCCCA
This sequence comes from Priapulus caudatus, assembly GCF_000485595.1. Taxonomy (NCBI): domain Eukaryota; kingdom Metazoa; phylum Priapulida; class Priapulimorpha; order Priapulimorphida; family Priapulidae; genus Priapulus; species Priapulus caudatus. The sequence continues at coordinate 541,503 of NW_014577113.1, read as the reverse complement.
CCCTCTCCTCTGCCCGCTCTTACCTAGCTAGACACCAGATCCGCTTATCGGCCCTCTCTCACCAAATTCAAGCCACTTGTTTTCAAGCAACCACTGTCAACACTGTCCGAACACATAGCAAACATCACTTCAGCAACGTTTTTTCGCCGTCCGTCGGAGGGAGAGAAGGGAGCGGAGGAGGAGAAGGAGAGGGGACGGAGGAGGGAGAAGGATGGGGAGGTAATCACCGATCACACTATACACACTTTCACCAATGTCTGGGGAGCGGCGATGGTATGGAGGAGGGAGAGACGACATGAATTGCTGTTATTACGAATGACATAGTGGAGGAGGTGCTTAGGCATATGTACTGAAGGAAAGGCACAATTTTTCTGGTGCATAGTAACACGTGCATAAAGATCTTCAGGAGGAGTGAAGTTGTAATTAATGTGTCAAGGCAGGGATGTGGTAATCCGTCGGCAACTAATTTCGGCGCTGTCAGGGAGAGCTGAGAAGAATCCTACTCTCTCCNACACGTATTTAGACATTGTTTGCTTGTCGATTGTTTAACAACTTTATTAAACTATTAAACATGGCAATTACATACACACATATTACTTTTATACGGCATTCATCAATTTATATGTCGCCGTAAAATCAAAATGTCGGATGCTATTTCCGTCCACAGCAGCGAAGCACCGTCAGTAGTAAATGATATTAAAAGGCCACGTTTTACGTTCGCCAATGTAGAAAAAAAAATCTAGATTTCTAAATCGATTCCACATCCAACGTTCCTGGATTTAGTCAACGTTCCTGGATTTAGTCGAAATTTTCAGTGTAAGCTTTCTCTCTGTCTCTCTCTCTCTATCTATCTATCTGTCTATCTCTCGCGCGCGCGCTCTCCCTCCTTCGCCCTCTCTCTCTTTCTCCCTCTCTCCCTCTCTCTCTCTCGCTCTCTCTCTCTCTCTCTCTCTCTCTCTCTCTCTCCCTCTGCCTTCCCGGTCGTTGCCCTGGCAACACTGTCAACACTGCGGAACACATAGCAAACATCACTCAGCAATGTTTTTCCGTCCGTCGGGAGGAGGAGAGGGGAGCGGAGGAGGGAGAAGGAGAAGGAGGAGAAGGAGAGGGGAGCGGGGGAAGGAGGTGGAGTGGGGAGCGGAGAAGGAGAGGGGAGCAGAGGAGCGGAGGAGGAGAGGGGAGCGGAGGAGGAGAGGGGAGCGGAGGAGGAGGAGGGAGGAGGAGAGGGGAGCGGAGAAGGAAGGAGGAGAAGGAGAGGGGAGTGGAGGAAGGAGTGGGGAGCGGAGAAGGAGAGGGGAGTGGAGGAGGGAGGAGGAGAGGGGAGCGGAGGAGGGAGGAGGAGAAGGAGAGGGGAGCGGAGAAGGAAGAAGGAGAGGGGAGCGGAGGAGGGAGAAGGAGAGGGGAGCGGAGGAGGGAGAAGGAGAGGGGAGCGGAGGAGGGAGAAGGGGGGGGGGGTAACACCACGATATGGAATCATTAACACGTCAGAACGCCATTAGACCAGACCCTTGCACACTGAGCATGGAAAACTCCGCGTAACTTTACCGCGTCCATTTCATCGGGTCTACGAAAAATAAAATACGACGAATGAATAATATGAAAATAGAAGAAACACAATTAGTACGTAAAACAAGACACAACGTTAGTTTCTTCTATTTTCAAATTCCCAGATAATTAAAATTGTCCAATTACGCGTCCAGAAACTAATTACCCCCTCCCCTCAACTTAACATAATCTCATACCTGAACATGAAAGCTACAAAAGGCTACAGGCTTCATCATCATCATCATCATCAGCATCATCATTAGCAGCAGCAGCATTATAATGGCTTCAGTAAGAGTTAATTAACTGTGGACATTGTGACGTTGTATGACAAGCAGGGCGGATGTTGATTGCCATGATTTGACATCGACCGGCGCAGATAAATATCTCCTTCCCTTCTCCCTCACCTCCTCTCCCCCTCCACCACCTCCTCTCCTCCTCCTCCTCCTCCTCCTCCTCCTCCTCCTCCTCCTTCTCCATTCGATGTCACGCAACGCGATACACTAGTAAGGAGATTATT
>NW_014577113.1:535265-539246 GCF_000485595.1 Priapulus caudatus | reverse complement strand
CAGGGACGGAGGGGAGGAGAGCAAGAGGGTGTGAGCGCGTGAGCGGAGGAGGGGAGAAGGGGAGCGCAGGAGGGAGGCGGAGGGAGGAAAGCTGGCGGACGTAAACACCACGATATGTATTCATTAACAGCCGTCAGAACGCCATTAGACCAGACCCTTGCCCACCACTGATGCATGGAAAACTCCGCGTAACTTTTACCGGTCCATTTCATCGGGGTCTAACCGAATAAATACGACGAATGAAATAATATGAAAATAGAAGACAACACAATTAGCACGTAAAACAAGACACAAACGTTAGTTTCTTCTATTTTAAATTTCCCAGATAATTAAAAATTGTCCGAATTACGCCGTTCCAAAAAACTAATTACCCCCTCCCTCTCACTTAACCTAACTTCATACCCTGAACTCATGAAAGCTACTAAAAGGCTACCAGGCTTCGACTCATCATCATCAGCATCATCATCATCATTCAATCACAGCATCATTCATCATCAAGCATCATATCAGCCCTGCAGCGATCATCCATCATCAGCCATCATCATCAGCAGCGAGCAGCAGGCATTATAATGGCCCTTCAGTAAGAGTTAATTAATCTGCTGGACATTATGTGGACGGTTGTTTGACAAGCAAGGCGGCATGTTAGATCTGCCATGATTTGACATCGACCGGCGCAGATAAATATCTCCTCCCCTTCCTTCCCTCACCTCCTCTTCCCTCCACCACTCCTTCTTCCTCCCTCCTCCTCCTCTCCTTCCTTCTCCTCCTTCTCCTCTTCTCCCTCACCTCTCTCCCCCCTCCACCACCTCTTCCTCCTCCTCTCCTCCTCCTCCTCCATTCGATGCTCACCTAACGCCCGTATGCATTAAGTAGGGAGATCATTGGGATGGTACACAGACACGATGAGGTGGTAGGGGAGGCAGGGGGAAGGAGGGAGGCAGGGGGAGGCATGAAGGGGAAGGGAGGGAGGCAGGGGAAGGCAGTCGGAAGGGCGAGGGGCGGAGGCATGGAGGGTGGTAGGGGAGGCAGGGGAGAAGAGGGCAGACCAGGGGCCGAGGCATGAGCGGGAAGGGAGAGGAGAGAGCGCGTAGAGAAGGAGGGAGGGAGGCAGGGGGAAGGAGGGGAGGCAGGGGGGGAGGTCCATGGTAAAAGGAGGGAAGGAAGGCAGGCGGAGCCAGAAGGTGGTGAGAGAGGCGAGGGAGGCAGGGGGAGGGCGGGAGGCAGGGGGAGGGCGGGAGGGAGTGAGTGAGGAAGGGTGGGAAGGGGAAGAAGACAGGGCAGAAGAAAGAGAGGGAGGAAGGGTGGAGGAAGGGAAGGGAAGGCGGAAAAAGTGGAGGGTTGTAGTGAATAAGCAGAGATGGTTTTGGTGGTGTGTAGCAAGGAGGGAGGGGTAGGAGGGTGTTTGGTGTGTGTTGTGAAGCGGAGGGAGGAAACAGAGGGTAAGAGTAAGAGAGGCGGACTGATTGAGCGCGTATTAATGGAGCCTATCACTAATGACAACGAGCCAACTGATATAGCAGCAGCTATAATATATGAACATAGTAATGCCGCTCTATTTACCGTCAGCACCCACTGCTCCAGGCCCAGTCCCAGTCAGCAAGGAACGATCGGGATATGATATCCAGCTTTATAAACAGCTGAACACAATAAACAAACGTATGCATTGCCCCTGCGTCTGCACACACTCTGTGATATTAGTTGTGTCTGAATTAATGATACTTTAGGCTGGTGTTGATACCAAAATATAATAACAGCTTCGTAGCACAGGGCTCCTGACCTGTGGTATCATCTTCAGCAGCATACCCCCCGGAAGCACCCCCCCCCCCGCGCCGCCCCACTCACCATCGACGTTAGAGACTAGTGGTTATGATTGCATGCGGCTTTGCTGCGACTAGAATTGCTGTACAGAATAACAGAGATATCTACAAATTCACATCTAAACTTCTCCAAGCTGAAGAAAAAACACCGAGATATCAAACTATTTACATACAACTTCTCCCCACGCTAGAGGAAGAGCCTATCAGGTCTTCCTGGGGAAATAATCACCATGGCAACAGCTGTGATGCGTCTCTCGTCGACTCAGATGCGGTCGACGGTCGTGGGCGACGTAACTTCAGAAGTACGTTCGGTAGGTGTCATTGTCATATTCAGTCGGCTCCTTCTTTGATGCCTCCTTTACCTTCTCCGGGGTCTCCTTGACCTTCTCCGGGGCCTCCTTCAGGGCTTCCTCCTTCTTCCACGGTTCCTTCTCCGTCGGTTTCTTCTCTAGCGACCGCGGCTGCCAGCTCACAACAACCGTCTCCCTCGCCTCCGTCTCCCCGCAAATCTGGCGCCACCTATCGTCCGCAGCCGGCGCCGCGCGCGCGCTGCTGTTCGCCGCCAGGTCGCAGCACGCGCTGCGTCGCGATCCCTTCTCGCTGCAGATCATCGACGACAGCGACGTCTCGGCGCTCGGCGACCGACCGGCCGCCAGGTGGCGCCTGCGCGAGGCACGTCGGCAGCAGCACAGCGCCTCGCGGTAGCGTCGGTTCATGAGGAAGTAGAGAAAGAAATTCATCGCAGAGTTGAACCCGAACGCTATCGGGGTCGTGAACAGCAGTGGCTCCACCCAGTGGGCGTCGTAGATGCGAGCGAGGATCATGACGACGCAGTACGCGTTCGTGACGACGAACACCACCAGCAGCACCAACAACATCCGCACCACCCTCGCATCGTCAACACCACCGCCGCCGCCGCCGCCGACGTTACCGGCCGCCGTGCGGCGCCGCGAGGCACGATTCACGCAGCCGACGGAGACGAGCGTCGTCGCGACGACGATGACGACGGGGAGGACGCGTCCGAACACCTGATTGATCGGTTCGATTGTCCGCAACGTCGGGTCGAAGTCGACGACGAAGTCCTTGATCCAGTACGGGATCTCCTTGACGGCTGCGATGCCGACGGCGGTGGCGACGGCGAGGCGCGCGCGTCGCTCCGTGAGCACGTCGCGCGCGTGCAGCGGCCACGCGATGGCGACGCAGCGAAACGCCGACATCGCAGCCGTCACCCAGTTCGCCGTGTAGAACGACAGATCGCCGAGCTTATCCAGCGTCAGCGTCGCCGTGGCAACGTCGCCGCCGGCGTACGTGGCGACGACTTTCGACGTGAGGAAGAACGCCCCCTGGAGGAGCTCGCTGACGGCGAGGCCGAGCAGGAGCACGTTGAAGGCGGAGGCGGGCATGCGGCCCGAAGCGAAGACGAACACGTTCACAGCGTTGCCGACCACAGAGACGACGCTCAACGCCGGAAACACGATTCCCCAGTAGATGTCCTTCGCCGGCGGCGGCGGCGGCGCGTCGGTCGCATTGCCAGAGGGCGCCGCCATCGCGTCGCAGTCGTTCGCAGGGGGCGCTGCCGTGTTTTCTGGCGCGGCTTTCGTTGGTATGTCGGTTGTGAGCGCTGCTGCTGTTTCGTCAGTGTTGTTTGCAGATGGCGCTGCGATATTGTTTGTATCCACAGGTGGTGCTACTGCTGCTGCGATATTGTTTGTATCCACAGGTGGCGCTACTGCTGCGCCTATATTGTTCGTATTCACAGGTGGCGCTGCTGCTGCTGTCGCGCCGCGCGTGTTAACGCTCACCTCCGTCGTCGCTAGTGCGCTTGTGACGCCCCCTACCGGTGTTACATTCTGTGGCCGGTAGGTGGCGGTAGTGGGCAACGAGACTGTGGCGTGCAGGTTTGTACACAGCAGCAACGTCAGCAGAATCCGACGACGAGACATGTTCTTGTGTTTGTCCGCCATGTGTGCTGCTGGTACTATACTGTCGCTGCTGCTGCTGCTGCTGCTATTACTACTTCTGCTGCTGCTATACTGCTGCTGCTGCTGTTGCTACTGCTGCTGCTACTACTACTACTACTGCTGCTACTGTTGCTGTATCTCATCTCTCTCTCTCTCTCTCTCTCTCTCTCTCTCTCTCTCTCTCTCTCTCTCTCTCTCTCTCT
>NW_014577113.1:533640-535240 GCF_000485595.1 Priapulus caudatus | reverse complement strand
GAGGGGGAGGGAGGCAGGGGGAGGCATAGAGGGGAAGGAAGGGAGGCAGGGGGAGGCATGGAGGGGGAGAGAGGGAGGCAGGGGGAGGGAGGGGGCAGGGGGAGGGAGTGAGGGAGAAAGGGAGGGAGGCAGAGGGAGGGCGGGAGGGAGTGAGTGAGAAAGGGTGGGAAGGGGAGGAAGACAGGGCAGAAGAAAGAGAGGGAGGAAGGAGTGAAGTGGCGAGAGGCAGGAAGGATGAAGGAAGGGAAGAAAAGGCGGAAAAATTGGAGGGTTGTAGTGGATAAGCAGAGATGGTTTTGGTGGTGTGTAGCAAGGAGGGAGGGGGAGGAGGGTGTTTGGTGTGTGTTGTGAAGCGGAGGGAGGAAACAGAGGGTAAGAGTAAGAGAGGCGGGCTGATTGAGTGCGTATTAATGGAGTCTATCACTAATGACAACGAGCGAGTCTCTATTTCCTATCATAAACATCGGAAGCCAACTGATATAGCAGCAGCTATATATGAACATAGTAATGCCGCTCTATTTACCGTCAGCACCCACTGCTCTAGGCCCAGTCCCAGTCAGCAAGGAACGATCGGGATATGATATCCAGCTTTATAAACAGCTGAACACAATAAACAAACGCGTATGCATTGCCCCTGCGTCTGCACACACTCTGTGATATTAGTTGTGTCTGAATTAATGATACTTTAGGCTGGTGTTGATACCAAAATATAAAAACAGCTTCGTAGCACAGGGCTCCTGACCTGTGGTATCATCTTCAGCAGCATACCCCCCGGAAGCACACCCCCCCTCCCGCCAGCGAAATTTTTTTCCCCACGAGAGGTCCGGACCCACCACAGATAGTGTTTTGTAATATATGGTGCGTATATAAGACAAACCTAGTTGGATTATAGTTAGTGTTAGGGTTCGGGTTAGGGTTAGGGTTAGGTTGTATAAATTTTACATTGTTGCTTCGAGGAAGTCGAGTGAATGGAGTGCGCTGATTGGCTGGGGTCCGGAACTCTCGTGGGGAAAAAAATTTCGCCTCCCGCCCCACTCACCATCGACGTTAGAGACTAGTGGTTATGATTGCATGCGGCTTTGCTGCGACTAGAATTGCTGTACAGAACAACAGAGATATCTACAAATTCACATCTAAACTTCTCCAAGCTGAAGAAAAAACACCGAGATATCAAAGTATTTACATACGACCTTGACCGACCTTGCTACCCAAACTTCTCCCCACGCTAGAGGAAGAGTCTATCAGGTCTTCCTGTGAGAATAATCACCATGGCAACAACTGTGATGCGTCTTTCGTCGAATCAGATGCGGTCGACGGTCGTGGGCGACGTGACTTCAGAAGTACGTTCGGTAAGTGTCATTGTCATATTCAGTCGGCTCCTTCTTTGATGCCTCATTTACCTTCTCCGGGGCTTCCTTGACCTTCTCCGAGGCCTCCTTCTCCTTCTTCAGGGCTTCCTCCTTCTTCCACGGTTCCTTCTCCGTCGGTTTCTTCTCTAGCGACCGCGGCTGCCAGCTCACAACAACCGTCTCCCTCGCCTCCGTCTCCCCGAAAATCTGGCGCCACCTATCGTCCGCAGCCGGCGCCGCGCGCGCGCTGC
>NW_014577113.1:525726-532154 GCF_000485595.1 Priapulus caudatus | reverse complement strand
GAGAGAGAGAAAGAGGGAGAGAGAGAGAGAGAAGATGAGAGACGAAGAATCTATTAACACAGAGAGGCGAGACGGCACGCTGCGCACACACAACATCACAATATGGGTTAGTCCTGGTCTCTCTCTCTCTCTCTCTCTCTTCTCTCTCTTCTCGCTCATTCTCTCTCTCTCTCTCTCTCTCTCTCTCTCTCTCTCTTTCTTCTCTCTCGGCTCCTCTCTCTCATCTCCTCTCTCTCTCCGCTCTCCTCTCTCTCTCTCTCTCGCTCGCCCATCTCCACTCTCGCTCCTCTCCCTTTTCTCGCCCTCATGATCCTACTCGCTCCTCTTCTTTTCAACCAGAGGAACGAATCTACAGTTCTTAGCCACCCTCGTCAGTAGTTTTGACTTATATAATCAATATCCGCTTATGACATCCGACCACATGCCACAGAATATAGAAATCCACCACAGCAAGCAAGCAAACAACAACACAACCACACACAAAAACACACACACACACAGAAACACACAACACACAACACACAACACACACACACACACACACACCACCAACACACACACACCACACACAGCAACACAGAACACACACACACATCACACACACACACACACGCACACAGCACACACACACACAGCACACAACAGTCACACACGCACACACACTAACAGACAACACACAACACTCAGCACACAACACAACACGCACACACACACACACACGCTACGCACTGACACACACACACACACAACGCACGCACACACACAACGCACGCACAACACACACACACACCACCACAACACACACAAAACACACACACGACGCACACCACACAACACGCCACGCACACAACAGCACACACACACGCACACCACACACACATCACACGCCGCATACACACATCACACGCACACACACACACACATACACACGCTACACAACCACACGCACACAGACACACACACACACACACACACACACACACACACACACACACACACACACGACACACACGGCACACACACACACACCACACACACACACACACACACACACACACACACACACACACACACACACACACACACACACACACACACACACGCACACACACACACACAACACACACACACACACACGCACACACACCCAGGGGGAATCAGTCGTGAATGCTGCTTCTGTTGTTATTAAAGCGGGAACATTATTAATGGCGCGCATGCCTCGGTCATCGGCCCGTAACATGGAATGTAATATAATGGATGTATAGTAAACTCTGTAGTACTGACGCGAGTGTGCGCTACCATGGCGCTACACAGCGGCGACCGGAAGCAACACACTGGCCACAAAACGCGAGACAGTCGCAGTAAACACTGATCTCGAGTCGGTTTTCGGCGAAAATACCAGATTTTCACCGCTCATTATCTCAGCATAGGAGCATCGTAGGGACAAGCGGGTTGTTTTATATAAGCAAGGTGGGACAGTTGCTCAATAATACCGCAAAGAATCGTCAAAATAAAACGGGCAAAGTTTTTTAATTCGACCAATACTGCAACATGGTTTCACCATTTCACCGTTGTACGCTCTCCTGCTTTATACTCTCTTGATGGGATCAGGAGCTAATAGTGACAATGGAATTATTAATTAATAATGACAATTTGTCATTATTTATATATTAATGCCTGCTGTTGGGGGCACTATGCTCTCATAGTGTTGCTGAGGGAAGGAATAGTGCCCGAGCGGTAGCGAGGGCATTATCTCTTCACAAAGCAACACTATGAGAGCATAGAGCCCCCAACAGCAGGCATTAATGTTTTTAGTGCATCACATGACTATGCAATCTACTTTTTATGCTTATATACCTTCTTTATACTCCCTAATTTGCCGGTGCATTCGATGTAACAAAACGTTCGACACAAACACAACCGCCGTTCGAAATTGCTCTTGCGTGGCGCCCAGACGCAGGAGATTCGTGACGTAAACACACGTTATAATAACAATACGTCGCGCAAGCAATAGTGCCCGCCTGCTATCGCTTCATAGTGCCTGCGACGTTATCCAATGAGTTTGCAGCGATTTATCACGTCATGCACTAATAGCTCCTGATGGAATGTAACGTCGCCAGCACCGCATTGTGATCAACTAGTTCTAGGGGAATATTGCCTCTTTATTCGCGAGGAGGTCATTAATCAACCGGTGACTGCGCATGCGCGCGTCTGCGCCTGTTCAATTAAATTAAAGGGGCAATTACAACAACTGTTGTTATATATAGTCACCTCTGCGTGAGCGTACGTAATATATTTGAGAGCGCATTGTATACATCGTGGATCGATGTGAGAACTATAATAGGTGCGTAGGCATATTTAGAGAGCAATTGGGTCGTAATGCATGCATGGTTAGCTGGGAAGATAGCGTTAGTTAGTTCTATGGTTAGTTATTCAGTTGTGCGGTTAACAGAACCGGCGCACTAGTCTATAGGTTGGCACAAAGCTTTGGCCACGAATTTAGTAATTCTCCGACTAAAACTTAGTATGGAGTATCTTGTAAGGATCTAATTATCAACGAAAGACTTTAATAAATAAATCAATTAATTAATTCATTAAAATTAATTAATCTTAGTAAAGAGTAGTTGTAAGAATAGAATTATTCACGAAAGACTAATTAGAACGCCATACACTATAATGACCGTAATTAAGTAATTAACGTTTTATTCGGCGGCACACTACAATGATAAAATGATACAAAGCCTCACATCAGATACTGAGCGTCGAAGCTTAATTAGTCTCTGTTCTGTTGTGTCGTTGTCCGTATTTTATCTCCGCAACGGTGACATTTTTGCGCGATAACGACACATCCTGTTTCGCACTGCCCACGTTGACATTTTCGTTTGCTACACCTGGTGGTCTTACCTTTGACTGTTGCCGCCTCTCTCCACTCGCTCCCCACAGTTTACTAGTGTAACGTTAGATCCTTCTTTACGCTATTAGTACGTCTATACGTTCCTTCTGACACCGAAACCGTGGCAGCAGTGATCACACAACGCACATATATATAACATGACATATATATAGGCAAGACATATATATACATGATTATATATAGCACATGCATCGTGCAAGATGTGACGTCATCAAGACGTCGTGAGCACTGCCGAGGTCTTGTTCCGTTCTCGACTGAGCTGCTTCGGGGCATGACGCAGAATGTGGCGCAGAATGTGAGGTAGATACATAGCGTATGTCGACGACATATAACCATGCAGTTCATACCGCGGAACGTCGCAATAAAGTATTGCAATACCTAACCATAGTATAGCTATGTATAGCATTACATATCCATAGTATAGCTATGTATAGCATTGCATAGCCATATTATAGCTATGTATAGCATTACATAGCCATAGTATAGCTATGTATAGCATTACATATCATAGTATAGCTATGTATAGCATTACATAGCCATAGTATAGCTATGTATAGCATTACATAGACATTGTATAGCTATTTATAGCATTACATAGCCATAGTATAGCTATGTATAGCATTACATAGCCATAGTATAGCTATGTATAGCATTACATATCATAGTATAGCTATGTATAGCATTACATAGCCATAGTATAGCTATGTATAGCATTACATAGCCATAGTATAGCTATGTATAGCATTACATAGCCATAGTATAGCTATGTATAGCATTACATATCATAGTATAGCTATTTATAGCATTACATAGCCATAGTATAGCTATGTATAGCATTGCATAGCCATAGTATAGCTATGTATAGCATTGCACAGCCATTGCATAGCTATGTATAGCATTTCATAGCCATAGTATAGCTATGTATAGCATTACATAGACATAGTATAGCTATGTATAGCATTGCATAGCCATAGTATAGCTATGTATAGCATTTCATAGCCATAGTATAGCTATGTATAGCATTACATAGACATAGTATAGCTATGTATAGCATTGCATAGCCATAGTATAGCCATGCATGACCATCCATAGCCAAGCATAACTATATAATATATTGTTGTGCTTTACTATTACTATGATGGCTATACTATTGCATTACTATATTATAGGCATGTATAGCAATGCATAGCCAACACTAGCCATAGTATAGCCATGTATTGTAATGTATAGCCATGCATAGTCAAGTATAGCAATGCATAGTCATGTATAGCAATGTATGGCTAAATATATAATATGTTAATTCGTGCTCATACTCACCTACGGCAGATGCCGGGGTAAGGTAGTGGCAGAAGTCGGCCGTGTGGCGCCCCCTGGTGTGTCGTCTGCGTGCGTGACGACGTACGTTACTGATCAGCGGAGCTCGTGTCAGCCCTACATCTCTCTCTCTCTCTCTCTCTCTCTCTCTCTCTCTCTCTTTCTCTCGCTCTCTCTCTGTCTCTCTCTCTCTCTCTCTCTCTCTCTAACTCTCTCTCACACACACTATCTCTGGTTCGCTTTCTCTCTCCCTCTCTCACTGTCTGTCTCTCTCGCTTTTTCTCTCCCTCTCTCACTGTCTGGCTCTCTCGCTTTCTCTCTCTCTCTCTCTCTCTCTCACACACTGTCTGTCTCTCTCGCTTTCTATTTTCCTCTCTCACTGTCTGTCTCTCTCGCTGCCCTCTCTCTTTTCCTCTTTGTCACTTCCTATCTGCCTCTCTCTCGCCGTCCGTCTTTCGCTCTCTCTCTCTCTTATTGCCTGACTCTCAGTATCGAGTCCTCTCTGTATCTTATCTCTCTCTCTCGTTCTCTCTCACTTTCTCTGTCTCTCTAGCTTTCTCGCTCTCTCTCTCTCTCTATCGCTCTCCTTCTCTCTCTCTCTCTCTCTCTCTCTCTCTCTCGCTCTCCCTCTCTCTCACTTTCTCTGTCTCTCTAGCTTTCTCTGTATCTGACCTCTCTCTCTCTCTCTCTCTTTGCTGCTGCTGCTGCTGCTGCTGCTGCTACTGCTACTGCTACTGCTGCTACTGCTGCTGCTGCTACTGCTGCTGCTGCTACTGCTACTGCTCCTGCTGCTGCTGCTGCTGCTGCTGCTGCTACTGCTACTGCTGCTGCTGTTGTTGTTGTTGTTGTTGTTGTTGTTGTTGTTGGTGGTGGTGGTGGTGCTGCTGCTGCTGCTGCTGCTGTTGTTATTGTTGTTGTTGGTGGTGGTGGTGATGATGGTGGTGTTGGTGCATGGTGATGCTGGTGGTGCTGGTGATGTTGCTGCTGCTGCTGCTGCTGATGTTGTTATTGTGGTTGTTGTTGGTGGGGGTGGTGATGGTGGTGCTGCTTTTGTTATCGCTGTTGTTGTTGTTGTTGTTGTTGTTGTTGTTGTGTTTATTGTTATTGCTGCTGCTATTGCTACTTCTGCTGTTGCTTTATTGCTCCTGCTGCTGCTGCTGTTGCTGTTGTTATTGTGGTTGTTGGTGGTGGTGGTGATGATGTTGTGTTTATTGTTATTGCTATTGCTACTTCTGCTGTTGCTTTGTTGCTCCTGCTGCTGATGTGGTTGTTGTTGCGGTGATGTGGTGTAGGATATATACCCCCTCCCCACACCCCGCGCGCCACCCACACAGACACACTACTCCTTTCACCACCCTCTAAAATACACAGTATCATTGTTTTCCCGCTAACGACAACCAGGCCTCTCTCCTTTTGATCACCCTCTAAATACAGGATATCATTGCTTTCCCACTAACGCCAACTAGGTCTGTGATTTTGACGACTCTCTAAATACAGAGTATCATTGTTTTCCCACTAACCAGATGTCTCTCTCTCTCTTTGATCACCCTCTAAATACAGTGCTCCTGGCAATATGACACCATCCTCGTTTATATTCCCCTCGTAAACGCTGGCTCATTCCCCGTTTATTATCTTGTACACGTTGATTAACGTGAACATATCACATCACGGCGCTCTTCCTTCATAATTTTATAATAAGCACGCGCGCCATCTACCGTCGATCCCGGGGTTTTATAACGGCGTGCGGATAATGCTGAATTTTTCCCTTGGCCGCACTTATAAGTGTGGCCAGTGCTGAATTTTTCCCTTGGCCACACTTATTTTGATTACGTGCGGATAATGCTGAATTTTTCCCTTGGCCCCACTTTTAAGTGTGGCCAGTACTGAATTTTTCCCTTGGCCACACTTATTTTGATTACGTGCGGATAATGCTGAATTTTTCACTTGGCCCCACTTTTAAGTGTGGCCAGTGCTGAATTTTTCCCTTGGCCACACTTATTTTGATTACGTGCGGATAATGCTGAATTTTTCACTTGGCCCCACTTTTAAGTGTGGCCAGTGCTGAATTTTTCCCTTGGCCACACTTATTTTGATTACGTGCGGATAATGCTGAATTTTTCCCTTGGCCGCACTTATAAGTGTGGCCAGTGCTGAATTTTTCCCTTGGCCACACTTATTTTGATTACGTGCGGATAATGTG
>NW_014577113.1:522156-524002 GCF_000485595.1 Priapulus caudatus | reverse complement strand
CAGGGTATCATTGCTTTCCCACTAACGCCAACTAGGTCTGTGATTTTGACGACTCTCTAAATACAGAGTGTCATTGTTTTCCCACTAACCAGATGCCTCTCTCTCTCTCTGTCACTCCCTCGCCGCCGTCTACTATACATAATGATCGAACAAGGAATAATTGAACACGTCGAAATCTTTGGCAAACATGGCGACGATCTTCGCGAGATCTCGCGCCGGTATACCCTGATACTCGCGCCTCAGCTCGCCCGCAGTCTCCTCTGCAGCCTCGTACCCCGTGTCCCGCCGCTCAGGGTACACCACGACGTCGGCGAGTCCGTGCACCGCGAGCACGAAGCGCGCGTCGTCGGCCACCGTCTCCATCTTGCCGACGAAATCGTAGTCGACGCCGCAGACGTTACACAGGTCGGCGACGGGCGACCAATGAACGTTGAGCGTTCCGCGTCGCTCGTGACACTGTATGACGTAATCGACGAACTCTGCTAGCGTCGGCGGCTTCCGGCGAAACTCCGTCCACGCGTCGCCGACGTCGCCGCGTCCGCGCATCAGCAGCGGCACGAGTAACTTCCGGTGGTTGTCGTCGACGCCGCCGACGCCCAAGACTTTGTTGCGGAAGGCTGAGAGCAGACGAGAGAGCGGGTCGCGCGCGAACACGAACTTGTAGTAGGTGCGCATGATGCTTTGCTGGTCGTCGGACGGGTAACTGGACAGTGGCCGGAGCAGCGACGGAGAATGGTGCGCCTCGTGGAAACTGACCGTCTCCGGGGGGCGGCCACCAGATGGCAGCAGCAGCGAGAGCAGCACCCGCTTCCAGTTCGTGTTTCCGGCCTTCGGTACGGAGCAGTAGACTAGCTTATACTTGTCTACGACTAGCAGACGAGATTTCCACTTGCCGCTAGAGGCGCTGGTCGCGTTCGCTTCGCCGTAGAGTTGGCATCGCTGCCGTAGCAAGTGCCGTCTGGCGGCGTTGGTGCGAGCGACCGTCGTCATGGTTACGCGGGTCGCGTTGGTCTGCTGTGGAACGAGAAACAAGAGAACGAGAAATTAATAATGGCAAGTGTGCGTGCGTGCGTACGTGCGTGCGTGTGCGTGTATACACGTGAATGAATAAATAATTGAACGAGAGAACGAATGAATTATGTATAAATGAATGAATTAATTAATTAATAAATTAATGAACGAATGAATTAATGAATTAATGAATTAATAAATGAAAAAACGAATGCTATTAAAAACTAAACTAATTAATTACTCAATAACTTAATGAACTATAATGAGTATAGCGCACCGGCGTCGTCGTTGTCGTCCGTGTGTCCCGCCACGTAGGGAGTCTACACGGTGACAGAGACTGAGTCTGCGGATCTGAATGCATCCGGTAAATTGTCATCGCCAAAGCAAAACCTACCGAAGCGAAGAAGACACGAAAAACTCATAACACACGTTAGTCCGTACTGCGGTGCCACTTGTCAGACAAACTGAGAGAACTATGTGATCAGATAAAGAGATAATAATAACCTGTGTATTACTATGTATTATTATATTATGTATTACTGTATGCTGTATACTGCATTACCGTGTGTATTACTATGTATTATTATACTATGTATTACTGTATGCTGTATACTGTATTACTGTGTGTATTACTATGTATTATTATACTATGTATTACTGTATGCTGTATACTGTATTACTGTGTGTATTACTATGTATTATTATACTATGTATTACTGTATGCTGTATACTGTATTACTATGTATTATAATATTATGTATTATTATACTATGTATTACTGTATGCTGTATACTGTATTACTATTATGTATTATAATATTATGTATTATTATACT
>NW_014577113.1:499171-522146 GCF_000485595.1 Priapulus caudatus | reverse complement strand
ACATGCAGCTGGGGCTGGCACCCTCAAATCTCTTATTCTCTTGAGAGGGGGCCATCGCCTCCGTGCTTTCTCAACAGATAGGTCCGCACAAAAGGAGTCAAGCCCTGGTCATCTGAGCCGGATGCAAAGCAAACCACAGTCCCATGCCATCTGCTTTGGTCTGCCCCATTTCACTCACGGCCTTCGGTACGGAGCAGTTAGACTAAGCTATATACTTGTCTACGACTAGCAGACGAGAATTTCCACTCGCGACTGCGCGCTAGAGGCGCTGGGTCGTGTTTGCGTTCGCCGTAGAGTTAGGTCATCGCTGCCGTTAGTTCAGTAGCGCCGTTCTGGCAGCGTTGTTGGCTTGCTCGAGTTAGCGACCGTCTCATGCGTTACGCGCGGTCGCCGTTGGTCTGCTGTGGAAACAAAACAAGAGAACGAGAAAATTAATAATGGCAAGTCGTGCGTGCGGCTGCTCTGCGTACACGTGCGTGTCTGTGCCGTGTATACTACGTTAGATGAATAATCATTAGAACGATGAGAACGAATGAATTATAGCTATAAATGAATAAATAAATTAAATACAAATAACATTAATAGTAAAACGACATGAAGTTTGATCAATTAATTAATTAAATGAATTCAATAAATGCAAAAGAACGAACTGCCTCATTAACAACCTTAAACTACATTACATACCTCAACTAAATGTCATATGAACTTATAATGTAGTATAGCGCACTGGCGTCGTGCGTTTGGTTTCGTCCGCGCTCCGTGCCACGTAGGGAGTCTTACGCTAGAAGCGGTGACCAGAGACTGAGCTGCCGGCCATCCGAATGCATCCAGGTAAATTGTCATCGCCAAAGACAATAACCTACCGAAGCGAAAGAAGACACGAAAACTCATAAAACATCTTACGTCCCCCCATACTGGGCGCCTGCCACTTGCTCAGACCAAACTGACAGAGAACTATAATTATTCTATTTGCTTGATCAGTATAAAGAGATAATAAATAAACCTGTGTCCATTACTGATGTATTTATTATATTATGGTAAGTTACTGTCATGCTGTATACTGCAATTACCGTGCTGTTATTACTATGTATTATTATACTATTTCATTTTACTGTTCTGCTCTGTTATACTGTATGCGTTAGTACTGTGTGATTACTATGTTTTATTCATACTATGTATTACTGTATGCTTCACTACTGTATTACGAGTTTAATGTATACTCATATGATAAGTATTGACTGTAATGACCCTGTATACTGGGTTGATCACTGTGTGGTATATACTGTGCTGCGTAGCTGACTGATATTATGTTTATACTTAGCGCTTGATCAAATGAACGGTTGATCATTAGAATTATCTATAGCAGTAGCATCTCGATCAGAACTATGATAGAATGATTGAATGATGAGCTGGTAATAGACACGCACAGCCCCGCTGAGAAAAATGTTCGCACAAACAAAACTAACAAAACAAACAAAACATGCGCGAAGACAGACGAAAAATGCGTTATTCCTCTGCTTCTACATTAAATTCTGGATGATGAGCTGTAGCAGCGTCGGTGCCAATCGTCAAGCGCACCAGTCGCATTCTGACCCAATCGCTCACGGTAGGAATCATGCGGGAAATTAGCGTGAGCCTGCCAGCGTATTACGCAACACACGTACCTTACCCAATAAGCGCTGCGGTCAACGCCCACCGCGTTACACAACGGGGTGGCGAAAAACGGCAAGGACCGCGTTTACATAGCAATAACATACAATGTGCGTGTGGTTGTGTGACAGTGTGTGAAAATAATTTGCCCCCCTGAAATTTGTGTGTGTCCCATAAGTGGTGCTGGCTTTCATAATGTGTCGTGTCGCTTAGCGGTGCGTTGCGCGTATGCGTGCAGCGTGCGGTCCGCGGCGTGCGTGCCGGCCGTGCCCGTCTGAACATGCTATGTTCGTGGTTCTTGATGCGTCATCAATTGATTCACAACAATATCCATATATTGTGTGTGTATGTGTGTCCACCATGTGCTCGTGTGAGTGTGATGTGATCTATCACATATTCTGCCCCTTGTGTGTGTGGGGGTGTGAAGTATCTGCAGTAATTGCGCCCCTTGTGTGTGTGTGTGTGGGCATTTTACCTTAAGGTGTGTAGTGTCTGTGCGATTTGACTTTGTTACTTCGCTCTTTGTGTGTGTGAAGGGTCAGAGGCTGACGCTGAGGAAAATGTGGGTGTGCTGTGGTGTGAGTGTGAGTGTGGTGTCGTTGTTGCGCGCGCGGCGCGTGCAGTGCGTGCGTTGCCGTGCGATGGTGCGTGCGGTGTTGGTGCTGTGTGTGTGTGTGTGTGCTGTGTGTGTGTGTGGACTGTGTGTGTGTGTAGTGTGGGTGTGTGTGTCTGGGTGAGGAGCTGGGTGTGTGAGGGTGTGGCGATATTGTGCTGTGTAGTGTGTGTCGTGTGTGTGATGTGTGTCGTGTGTGATGTGGCGCGCGCTTGTTCAGTGCGGTTGTGTGTGTGCAAATCTGTGTAAAGTGCGCACAGCGCTTGATTCCCGTTGTAGACACAAGGTCAAAGTTCCTTTCCGTCCTAACGTCTGGATGTGACTTGCTGTGTCGTGTGTTCGTCATGTTGTTGTGGGTGTGCTGTCCTGGGTTTGGTGCATTGTGGTGTGTGGTGCTGGGGTGTTGTGATGTGTGTGTGTGTGTGGTGTAGTGGTGTGTGTTGGGTGTGTGTTGATGAAATCGCCGTGTGTGTCTGCCGCGCTTGTTCGTGATGTGCATCCGCACCAAGCATGGCATGTGTGCATGTAGTGTGTGGCCGCCGCGCTTGTTCGTGCGTGAACAGTGTGTGTGCCATGTGTGTGCGCCGCGCGTACGTGCTATCGTGCGCGCACAATGAACCATATGTACTACCGAACCAACGCAGATGTTCTATATTATCTATATTACTCATATGTCGGAGCTATCAGGTCTGGTGTCAGACAGACAGTAAGCATGAAGGAGACATATAGATAGCTTTATATCTTCCTCTTTCCATACCGCCGACTATGTTAAATTGTGCGATCGCCTCCCCCCCCCCCGCCCCACCCCCCCACTTCGGTTTTAGGTGATATCTTTACAGGGCTGTGCAATGCGCTCAATACGAATTTTTGAAAAAAAAAAAACATTAACAACCAATAATAATAATAACAACAGCAAGCAGGCCAGCAGCAGGCAGAAAGATGAGCCGAGGAAGTGGAAGGAATACGCAAAACACAGCGTGATTGCACTGCCGCCCAGGCTCCAGTCGCTGTATATTTGCTTTTAAGCCACTACAGGCTTTTCAGTATGACGTTGGTTTCGTTCCTGCAACATATTCGTCGAAGTTCCCCTAAGCTTTGAGAGTAAAGAGGGAGAGAGAGAGAGGGAGACCGATTAGACGGACTCGGAGGCACTAGAAGTGAAGGCGTGCACCCAAGTAACAAAGCTAAGACAATGGCTTAATCTTGTTTGCAATGTTCTTAAAACAAGTTTTGTAAATCGTACAAGGTCACACACGAGCGTGATTAATGTTGCGTATTTTTAGTACAGATTACACTGCTTTATGTTTGGCTGAGAAAGTTATTTTATTTCGAAATGTAGAGATTAGTCTCCTTCTGGGATAGTGGGTGTAGTATTCGCGGTCTCATCACAAACCGTGGCTTGCTGTTGATCGTTGGGAGAATTGTTGATGGTATATATGGTGAATGTATTTCAGATGAAAGGCTTGTCTGAGTTTCCTGACAACGTTGATACGACTGGCGATGTTCTATCTCATTTGGTTCGGTAATGATTGACTGAGACTGTTGTGCTAGATGTCCCGACTATTTCGGAGTGGGTGATGAGCGAGAGAAGAATCTCAGGCAGATAGCGGCTGCAGGGGAGCATGAAAAAGTAAGTGAGGAGTTGCCTGTGTTTGTGTCGCCTTTGGATCCTGGTGAAGAGGGGACAGAAGTAGAGAGGTCCGCGCTCGCACTCTACCCTTCCCCAGCTCACCCTTCGCGGCCCTTTGGCTATGATTACCTTTCGATCCTTATTCATACAGTACATGAGTTTGATATTCTTTTGTTCTTGAGATTTGTAAGTAATGATGATTTTTGAGACATTGTATTTTGAGACGGTAGAGAGAGAGCCGAAGAGAGCATGATGAGGAGATCCGACGGATGACCGCCCAAGAGAGAGAGAAGAGACAAAGATATAGATGAGAGAGGGACGCACTAATGCAGAGAGAGAGAAGAGAGTGAGAGTGATGAGAGCGAAGACAGACAGACAGACAGACAGACAGACAGACAGACAGACAGACAGACAGACAGACAGACAGACAGACAGACAGACAGACAGACAGACAGAGAGATGTTCTCCATTAAACTTACATGCGATGAGAAACAGGACGCGTAACGTGACTCCGCGACTTGGTCGGTGCACCATCTTCATCATCCTTCACAGGTATGCCTCACGCTCTACTCTGTAACCATCGTATACACGCACATATACCTGTGTCTGCGTGTGCGTGCGTGCGTGCGTGTGTGTGCGTGCGGACAACTTGATTTCATAGTCCAGGCGGATCAACACGCATGCGAACACACAGGGTAGTTAGGGTTAGTGTTAGGATTCGCACATAGAGTCGCTATTATGTACTCTTGGTACTACGTATTTCGCCATAATAGCTCAACCACCAACCGGCCAAGGGTAATGAACGGGCAGTGCTGATCCATGTGCTGTTGCCACTTCTAACCTTCCAACCGGTTACTTACCAATATCACGCAGTCCTGTAATACTGGATATTTTAGTACCTTGGCAGGCATGCAGGCACAACCGCTGCGCATGGCTAGGCCCACAACAAATGCATCTCTTGTGGTTGCTTATAGGTGAGCACCGGCCCTAGAAAGCTGCGGTTGTGGGTCTTTGACCTTGTATCAAAGCATATAAATGATTGATATATATCAGAAGTAGATAATAGGGAATTAATTCCCTATTATCTACTCCTGATATACATGCTCTGATTGATATACATATGCGTTGATTTATATGCTCTGCTTGTATTGACCATGCAGCGCCACAGGCCGAGCGGGAAGCGGGCGAGCGATTGCAGCGCGCAAACCCGAGAAGAGAGCTTGATAAGTTGATAAGAAAGTTGATAAGTTATAGAAAAGTTGATAAGCTTGTATCGCAAGGGCAAAGGCTTGGTGTCTTGTCATGTCATGTATTTGCTTAGTCATAAATCCTCCGGACACATATATATATTCTCTGCCCCTCTCTCTCTCTCTCTCTCTCTCTCTCTCTCTCGCTCTCGCTCCCCCCCCCTCTCTCTCTCGCTCCCCCCTCCTTCTCTCGATCTCTCTGTCTCCATCTTCACGCCACGCACGCGTATCTATAGGTTGTTCCCAATAGATGGCGCAACGACATAATATTTGGCAGTCTGCATTTGTTGTAGCAACATGACTGCTCAAATGCAACACGAAGTGGAAGAGTATCTAGAGAAACATAAAGTAATTGAGCTATTAAATAATTTAACTGCAGAACTTATTTATTCGCAACCAGGTAAGCATTCGTGTAGCGAGTATTCATATTGTGCTGCTAACAGCAGCCGAGTCGGCTGTCTCTGGCAGTGGCAGCGGCAGTGACAGTCACACAGTGTGAGTGTCAGCGCCACTCATTTATAACTTATTTAGGTAATTTATTTTATTAGGTAGTAGGGACTAGGGGTAGACTGGTAGAGTAATCATGTAATCATGAGTAATCATCGTGTTTTGTCTGTTTGTAAGTTTCTGTGTGCGCTGTGGTCCAAACGTGTTTTTCCAATATATATTTAGCCTGGGCCTCATGCAGGCTCATCATCTAGCTCCAAGAAACGGTATTGCTAGGGTTACAATACGGATTGTATAGACAATCCGTCGCACAGCCTGGTCGGGCTAGCTCATCATCATACTCATAGCATTAGCACATGCCAAATTGCCATTGGAGTTGGAGGCTCAAGTTTCAAGAAGAGTATAAGAGCGAAGCCGCTTCGCTCTTATACTCTTCTTGAAACTTGAGCCTCCAAGGGCCTGTGATCATAGTAAGTAAGTAAAAACTTTATTTAACGACGGTAAAACATGTTGGGTACAGATACAATAAATTGGCGCGGACCTATCTTCCACATGGCCGTCTCAATCACACAAAGCGGCACATCATGCGTCGGACATAATCCAAATATTAGAACCACATGATCGTTTCTCTTTTTCAGAAGATCCAAAGCTTCACCTGGTTAAACAACTGCAGTCTTTGAAAGCATCTCAGACGGGAGAGAAGCCAGTTCCTCCATGTTTGTTTCAGGGGAACCATCTCCGCTCCTTGTTTGGCATGCTGGATTCTAGCGGCAGTGGACATATCTCTAGGGAACAATACAGAGAAGGTAAAACTCGTTACCTCGTAAATATTAGTTTTCAAAATCCAAGGGACTATATCAAAAATGGAAAAAGACAAACATGTACATCACAGGAGTAACTTA
Organism: Priapulus caudatus; assembly: GCF_000485595.1. Taxonomy (NCBI): domain Eukaryota; kingdom Metazoa; phylum Priapulida; class Priapulimorpha; order Priapulimorphida; family Priapulidae; genus Priapulus; species Priapulus caudatus. Next base: position 515,657 of record NW_014577113.1, on the reverse strand, counting down.
ATCTACATGCATACAAATTTTATCATGATCTCGATTTGTATTTTAGTAGCTCTGATGCTCTATACATTTCTGCATAATTCTATTTGTAGTTTCGACGTTACTTACAGTTACAGTCAAATGGTCTTATAAGCATTATATTTCAATTATTTGTCTGCAAAAAATAACCTTAGTGACAAGTGAAAGGAATATATCTTATCGTGTTTTAATATAAATGTTTCTTGTTCTTCCAGCCATGAAGACGCTTGGTGTTTCTAAATTTGATGAATTCCCACCAGGCGGCGAAATGGATCACATTGTTATTGACACATTTGTGAAAGCAGCGTGAGTGTATATATATATATATATATATATATATATATATATATATATCTTGATGTTTTTGAAAAAGCCATGATAGCTAAAACTGTGTCAATGCTTGTAGTTTATTGGAAGAGAGAATTAATTACAAATTACACATATATAATAATTATTACCGGTATATATGTAATCATTATTTATTATAATAATTAATAATATATAATGATTAACAATTAATTATCATCCTTAGAAAGAGCATTGACTTTCATTATCTACGAAATTTTACACGTGGCTAGTGGCTACATTTAAATACTGTATAACTGCAATAATACTTAAATCTACATTAGAGTAACAAAAACTTTGCTTTCATCATAGGAAAGCTGGCTTGGAGCAGGCCTGGGAAACCTACGCATCATAGGCGGATGTGTGGAGTATGTGGGAGTAGTTACACAAGCAGCGGAACTCAAGCGTGACGATGGAAGGACGCACAAGACTCCCTCTTGTCCAGCGCCACAGACTTTCTGGATTCATCGCTGGCCACCGAAAAACCTTATTCCGCGTCGCGACCAATGCTTCACTCTCTAATAAAAATACGTCTTTGTATATATATATATATGTATTGTAATTATTAAAAGCAAAAAGTGATACGTTAATATATCTGTGTATGGGTTTCGATGTTTACTGTAACAGTGTGTTTCAGTATGAATAAGGTAGACTACCAGCTCCCTTCAATATAATTACATTATAATGCGGTGGTCACATCCGTGCAGTGCAGTGCAGTGTGTAGCATAACAGTGCAGTGCATTGTGATTCGGCACACATGGCAAGCTCTAACGCTATTAAAATAATAATAAAAAACGTAGAAAACAGACTTGGACAAAGAGCTTATAATGATTCATATATAGGCTCTGACCTGGATTAACATTTCAGATGAGTAATGAAACAACTATTTCCCGTGCCAGAAGATGGCGCCACAAAAACAGCGTCATCACCCATTTTTAGTTCGGGGTCAAATGAATTCCGCCTGATTTGTGTAAACACGTCTAACTGAAATATGGAAAATCCCGAGAGAATTTTAGTCGCTTTGACGGGTAAGCTATACCATTATTACGCCTATCGTGCAAATCGAACGAAACTGTGCAAATGCTACAATTCTGTTCGATATCTTTTTACAGAATTCGAGAGCAAATCGCCCAGAGAAATTGTTCCATTGTTGGACGAGTTTCTACGTCACATCGCAAAAACTGGGGAGCCGGTGTAAGTAAAGACCACGTAATGCTACTAATGCGACAGATGTTTCCAATGCTCACATCTCGGTGCGTCGTAAATTAAAACCACCAGCAGCACTCCACGTAATCACACGGTAATGTAGTCCGAGTTTCCTCTGACCAATGCCCACACACCGACGATTTTGGTGGATATGGTGTGGGTTAGGTCAGAGGAAACTCGCACTAATCGTAATGGTGTGTTACTGTTCGTTGGTTAGACACCCCCACTAGGCACTGTCAGCGCTATATTCCCACGGTGTACAGTTAAGTCTGCCGTTGTTTCATATTTCTAGCACTTGTGAATATTTACGGTTATGGGATAGGGTTCGCCAAATCAGGCGTATTCATCGCTGACGTATTTTTAAATTGGTTTGTTTCCATGGTTAAACACGCTAGCCAAATTATCGCTTGTTTTGACCTGCATGTTATCAGAAGTAGATAATAGGGAATAGTTCCTTAAATGTTATATATACAATATGCGTGTGCGTGCATGCGTGCGTGCGTGCGTGCGTGCGTGCGTGCGTGTTTGTGTGTGTGCGTGTGTGAATATGAATAAATGATAATTGATATATATTATTTATCTATTAAATATACATTAAATTACTTAATTTAGAGAGACTAATTAGAAGATTGTCAGTGATGCAAAGTTATTAGTATATATACATACACACACACACACACATATATATATATATTATATATATATATATACATGCGTGTATAAAGGTGAAAAAGTCTACCCACCTATCTATCTATGTATATACAGTTCACACACACACATATATATATATATTATATATGTATATATACATGCGTGTATATATCGTACATCATACCTAAATATACATCCAGACCTGCCAACTGTTACGTATTGCCCGTAATTTGTTACGGACGCGAGTCAAAATTACGGTGTTACGGACGATCTCGAAAAATTACGGACAGCAAGAAATCTCTGAAATTTATATTTTTTAATGCAAAAAAAAGAAATAAACACAGTGTAAAATCAACTATTATCATGTAACATGACTACTGTGTCTGTAGATTTAGACTAATAGCTCTTAAAACGTAACGGTACTCACTGAAAATGGTAAATTATGCTGTGTTATGCGCTCGTCTGTCTGGTTTATGGGCGCAGCCATTTTGAATGACGTCACGGATCCAGGAATAGTAGTACCGCACTGAAGGCTATTTTCAGCCAATCACCGTGAGAGATAAATTAAATCACAGGTGTTACTGACAAATGCCTATTTGTTACGGAAAAATCCAATCATTATTACTGATGATCATCAGATGGGGTTGGCAGGTCTGTACATCGCATCTATCGCGAAGAAAATAAATCTATCCATCGATTAATCGAGATGCTAATCGGGATGCCGCCGTCGCGGCAACGCGCGTGTTTGCAGCTTCCCGTGGGAGAAACTGAAGCCACTCTTCATGCACAAGCTCGACGCGGTGATGCGCGAATTCTTCGCCACGGCCCCGACAGAGACGGTCGCTCCCAACCCGAACCTGGAGGTGGTTCCGTTCGACGCGATGCGGACCCGCCTCCTAGACACACTCGACAAGTTCACAAGGTAGGGGGCGCCACCGATGAGGCGCGGGGCGGAGATTGGAGTGTAGGGGAGGGAGGGTACGGTGTGACACAATGGGGGCGCGCCTCCTAGACACGCTCGACAAGTTCACAAGGTAGGGGGCGCCACCGATGAGGCGCGGGGCGGAGATTGGAGTGTAGGGGAGGGAGGGTACCGTGTGACACGATGCGGGCGCGCCTCCTAGACACGCTCGACAAGTTCACGAGGTAGGGGGCGCCACCGACACGCGCGCGAGCCACAGCAGCATAGGGAAAGGGGTGGAGGCGTGGGGGGTGGTTGGGGATTGGCCGTACACGCGTGGCAGGGTTAGGATGAGAGTGTAGGGGTGGGAAGGTACCGTGCGTGTTTCGATATATTCGTTAGTTTGGGTTATTAGTTGGTGTTTAATTGCTCGAAATTAGATACAACTTCTAAATAGTTTTCCTAACCTGAACCCTAACCATAACCCGAACTATAGCACTACTCCTTGCTGCATAACCTGTACCTAACCATAACTGTAATCCTTGCCCTGTAATATATGCGTAACCATAACCTAAACATTTTCCCTTTATTCTAATCTAAACCTAACCATAACCCAAATCAAAATCCTACTGCACATTAGCCTGTATCCTATCCGGCATCATAACCCTAATGCCAACCGTAACAGTAACAGTAACAGTAACAGTAACACTGCCCATCACCCTTATACCATTAACCTTAAGGCCAAAACAAGGTATATGTGTGGTTACCGTTACATGCCGGAAAAAAATAGGGTAGGTAGGTAGGGAAAACATTTTATTTTCTTGAAATGTTTTATTTACGAACCATGTCCGAAGGATGTGTGTTGTGCCTTTTGAAGCAGGAATTGTCCAATTCATATTTTTTTTACATGTTTTACATTTCTTTTTTTGACTTTAAAGAAAATTGACAATAAAATGTTTAGGGTCGCTGGGAATAAATAGGGTCGGTCGGGAAACCGTAACCACACTTATATTTTGTTTTGGCCTAACCACAAACCTGGTGTGACGGCTATTCGGTATAGCGTGTGCGTAGATAGATGTGATGTACACGGATCGGTGCGAGGTAAAGTTAACGACAACGGAGACGTACGCCGTAAAAGCGTTCTGGTGTGGTTCGTGGTTCGTTCTTTCGTCTATCTTGTTCAGTTGACGACGACGAACGATGAAAGCATTCTGGTGTGGTTCGTGGTTTGTTCGTTCATCGGACTGTCGTGTTCCGTTGCAGCGCGCCGTTCACAATACAGAGACTCTGCGAACTCGTCACGGAACCGAAGAAACACTACAATCGGACGGACAAGTTTCTACGTGGGATTGAGAAGGTGAGAGATGAGCATCTCTCTACGCCGCACGCCTCGATCGAACGGAAAACCGTTTCTGCGTTTCGTCGCGATACGAGATTCAGTTGTAGACCACGCGATGATTCTACGACGTTGTTTGTACAAAACGCACTTGTAATGCGCTTGTTTGCCCAGATAAATGCAAGTTCAGTGTGCGAAATTAACGCGAGTCCGGAGTCAAATACTCCCTGATTTACTGCCGGACTCCCTGATTTGACATATGCAGGAGTCCGTGTGACTCCCTGAAAATTCTGCTATACTAACTAGTTCATTCCAGAGAACGGCCGTATTTTTTCAGCAAATGTCCAAAGAAAATTTGGCAGACGTGCAAACACATGAACACCGGTTTTCATGCTGTTCACTGTTTATTGACGGGTGTTTATCGTCGTGGTTGTTTCTCATGGTTTTTTCTTCACTCTCTCTCTCTCTGTTTCAGAATGTACTTGTTGTCAGCACACTGGCTCCATTCACAGGGTAACCGATAGTATTTCTTCGCTCAGGTTGATATTGATCTTTACTTTGACTCGGAAGAAAAGCCGCATTTTTTTCCGCGTGAATTTCACCGCAGAATTTCGCCGACACGTTGCTATAGCCGTTGAAGCGAGTTTTCCGTAGTTTTTCCGTACCTCTAGTAAAAACATTCGATGTTTATTGATAGACGAGGAGGACTTCCAGCCAGCAACTAAGGCGTTTGTGATGCGAAAACGTTACGAATGTTCTTGTGTTTGCGGTAACACGGAGCGTTCTCGTCTGCGCGTCGCGACGCTTTCTCTGCCAAATCGATTTTCTCCTTCCAGCAAAGAGACACCTAGCGGTCTCCACTTTGTGAACGGAATCCTGGAAAACGGAGACGAATCCAAAGCGGAAACGGAATCCGGCAAGATGGAAACGACAGAGGCGGCGGTGGCATCGGCGGCGGCATCTACTCACCCTGCCGCGCGATCGCTTTCGCCGAACGAACAAGAGGGCGTCCACTCGCCGCAGCCGGAAGGAAACGACGGTGGCACCGCCGCGACAAACGGCGACGTCGCGCCGACAGATGGCGCCACCGAACATCCCACTTGCGTCGACTCTGCAGAAACACCTGAGCATCCGTCAGAATCGCGCGACGGGGATGTGGAGCCGCCGCCGCCGGTCGCCGAAGCAGAAACATCCGAACGTCTGACGGACGGCGGCTCCGCCGTCGCCACCGAAACGCCCGAGCGCGTCGGCGAGGGCGTCGCCGAGGGCGTCGCCGCAGCGACGGAGGTGTCCGAAGATACGACCCCGTGCGACCCCGCGGCAGGGTCGTCGCCGCCGGCGACGCACGACCCCGACGCCGAGGTCGCTCCGCCCATAGGGGGCGCCGCTCAGCCAATGGAAACGAACCAATCGTGGACGAGCGTCGACGACAAGATGGACCGACCGCTCGAGTTTGCGACGACGACGGTGTGGCCAATCACGCGCGCGCACGCCGACCAGCAGCCGATCGAGGGATCGGCGGAGGATAGAGTGACCGACGAAGAGCCGACATCGACGACCGTGGAACTGTCGGTGAGTGTGAGTCGTCGCGGAGGCCACCCCCTCCTCTTCCAGCTCCTCCTTCTCTTCTCCTCTTCCTGCTCCTCCTCTTCTCCTTCTGTTCCTCTTCCTCATGTTCCTCCACCTTCTCCTCTCCTTCTCCTTCTCCTCTTCTCCTTCGCTTTCTCCAGGACCTTCTTCTCCTCTGCCTGCTCCTCTCCTCCTCCTCTTCTTCTGCACCTCCTCGTACCCCTCTTGCTCCTGCTCCTCCACCTGTACCTCCCTCCCTCCTCCACCACCTCCTCCTCCATCCTCACATTTCTCTCTGTTACTGTATTTAAAATGGATAAACCTCGCAACAAAAATCCTACAGTCACCTACTGTGAGCATACTTGCAGTACGAAAACATCACGAAATGTTCTCATTGAGCCAGGAATGTGCTCCGAAGTAGAGCATTTTGAAAACTGCGTCCGACGAAGTTTCGGCGTATAGATACACGTAAATTGTTGTGTTGAAGGATACTCTCCACGTTGTGCATGAAATTTCATCGATTTTTCGTTTTCAACTTTATTCGATGGCTAACACTATTTGCCACCTGTGTACATGCTCATTTCTCCATATAACGAACGGTTACCGGTACATGTGAACTGTCAGAGCGTTTTTGCTTGCCCGCGTACATGTGTAGTAAGCAGTGGCTAACGTCGGTCAGATACATGATACAACCAAGATATTAACTAAGCCAGTATCATTAAGCCTCAACCCTCCTACAGCTGTCATTACATGTATTCATGTGCATTCATGTACATCTGCTAGTGATCCAACAAGTATCCCACGCCCAAAATAGTTCTAACACCTCGCAATACACTAGCTTACTATAGTGGGGTACATTGCGTGCGTTTGTTGACATATTTGCTTTGTGACGTCAGGATGAGCGCAGTTCGCGCGTTTAATTTCTCACAATTTCTCAAGGTGCATGGAACATTTTACCAATTTAGTGGTGTCAGTTAGTCATGGATATGTCACAGTAAGTACTAACAATAGATATATCACATACGTTCACCCATTTTGCACACAGGCGGTCACTCATTGTGAAAAATAGAAAAACGCTGATTTCTCCGTTTTCGATTTCTGACATAGTAGCCGATGTATAAATGGATATTTCTCTGTGATTACAACTCGGATTAATTTAATTTTACACTCGTTTTAATGGTAACATATTGTGGTAAAAAAGCGCGTCAGGGATTGTTATTAAGTGCCGTACTCTATTAGTTATGCCTCTTTATTCGCTAAAATTTTCTATTTTAACACGCAACTTGATTATTAAGCAGTTTTTTCGAGTTTTCTCGGTAAATATGAAAATTAAAGAAAAATCCTGACGCGCTATTTTGGTCCATATTGTGCTTGGTCCATGTGGCAAAAATTTTGTATCCTGACTCTTTCTGGTAGTTGAGAAATATCCAAAATACCATTTTTACATAAAAATTCAAAATTTGTGTGGTAACATAATTAGGTGCTGGAAATTTCATGCAATTTTTTGGCTTGAGCATAGAGATATATCTCCTCTATAAATAAAACAAAAGTGATTGATTCGATTCATTCGCCAATAAACGTTTAATCTTCACTAGAGCAATACCCTTGCACAACGTGGAGAGTATCCTTAAGCGAAGCGACCGAATTGGTTTGCTGATTGCATAACTAATGTAGGTAACATATTATTTAAATAAATTTCACAATTTTGTACTGAACAAACATCGAATAATAAATTATAACTTGTTTTATCATAGAAAAGGACTTTTAATGAAAACTGCGATCGGCTCGGCTATGTCCCGGATGTGTAAACACTGTAAACATTCGAAAGTAGTACTAGTTTCGTAAGACTGTTTAGGTTTGCTGGAGAAATGTTATGAAAGTAGCAATACAAATAAGTTGCAGTGAATTTTTACAACATAGATGAGCTCACAGTAGTCTATGCATTTTGCTGCGAGAACATGCCGTTTTAAAAAAGCAGTGGCTACGCGTCCGGTTACCGGGCAGCCAGCTTCCAAGCTACGCGTCTGGTCATATATTTCTTATGTGAACCCAGCTATATTTTTTCAGTAAAAAACAATAAACAATAAGTTTTTAACACAATATTACTTACCTTTAGGTATGTTATCAAAAAAATGTGTTTTTGTAACTTTTGAAGCAATAGTAAATCCAGTAAAATCAACGATTTTGACAGGGGGCGTGGCCTAATCGTGACGTGGATTTGGGAATCTGTGCTGAGCTTTGTAATGGAAGACCGGACGCGTAGCCACTGCGTTTTAAAAAAGGTTCCATTCACGTTTTTACGTTTCGTTCGTCCAGTCGCTGGGGGACCCCCCGCTCGTATCACGTCGCATCCTGAACGCGCGCTTGTTTCTTCTCGCAGGCGATGGCAGAGATGGTCGCTTGTTGCGTGCAGACGGCGGAGGCCGAGGAGAAGCAGCCGGCAGCGCCGACGACGTCACGCGACGCCGACCAGGTGGCGCCACTGGCGGCGGCGGCGTGCGAGAGCGCGGACGACCATGGCGAACCGCCGAGGAAGATACAGAAGACAGGTGAGTGGGGGGGCAACCTCATCGTGCGGCGTTCTCATTCCTGTTGTTCTGCTAGTAGTACATTGTTTTCGCTCGTGTGGTGAATCTACTAATAACGTGTACTGGTTCATTTGGCCCACCCTGATAGTAATATTAGCTTATTAATTTAGCCACCGTAAAAGGAAGTAATCTTATTCATTTGGCCACCCTTATAATAACATGGTCTTATTCATTTGGCTATCCTTATAGTAATATCATTTAATTTATTTGGCCATCCTAACAGTAACATGATCTTATTTAATTAATTAGCCTAATATAGTAACATAATATCATTCATGTGGCCACCCCCGATAGTAATGTAACATATGATTTACAGATGTGACACAGATTAGTAGGCGGTAATCTGTGTGCATCGATATCTTTACATATCTAAATTCTAAATTAAATTATATATACATTCTGGTGTAACAAAAGAGTTACAGTAATATCATCTTATTTATGTGGCTATCCTGATAGTATGATCATGATCTTGTTAATTTGGCTACCCTGATAGTAATAAGTAGTGTTGTCAATCGGTTGTAATTTCGTAATCGATCACTCGGTTGGACCCAAGTAACCGATGATCGGTTACAATCGGTTACTCGGGGTGTTGAATGCCTGCGTGTGCGTAACGTCGTGTGCATGTACGTGCTTGTTTAGCCCTGTTTACTGTTTGTTTTGCACTACTGTTTACTACTGTGTGTATAATACATGTATGTTAATAAGGATAACTATATAGTAGCGATGATATCTCTAATTCTCATCACTTTCCAAGTTTTACATTTATTTCAATTTTTTTTTTTTTTTTTTTGATGAAATTGATTATGGATTTTGATAACCAAGCGCTTGGTTCGAGCCACTGTTCAACCGATGATCGAGTATAATCGATGATCGGTGACATCCTAGTAATAAGTTAATATTTATATATTATAATACAAGTTATAATATATATATAAAGTATAGTTATAAATAAGTTAATATATATTTATAATATAAGTTATAATATATATATAAAGTATAGTTATAAATAAGTTAATATATATTTATAATATAAGTTATAATATATATATAAAGTATAGTTATAAATAAGTTAATATATATTTATAATATATATATATAAAGTATAGTTTCCTTTGCACCCGTTAATATCTTCTATTGTTTCTCACAGCGCACGTCGGTGACATCTCGGAGGCTGTTCACCTCCCAACAGAGGGCGACACCGTGCAGCAGCTGCTGGCGGACGAGAACGAACAATCGGCGCTCGTATCCGACAGCAGCGACGCGCCGCAGCCAATCACGTCGCAGGAGACGCCGGCGGAGGCGAGCGTCGTCGCGGCGACGTCGCCGACGACGACCGTAACCACGGAGACGGTCGCCGGCGACGAGATACCGGCCGACGAGGAAATCGAGACGGGCAGTAGTGCCGAATCGAGCCACGAGGCGGAGCTACCGGACACTAAACCGATCGGCGACTCGTCGTCTCCCGACAGCACGCCGGACTCTAGCACCGACCAATCAAGCGCCGCCTCCCGGCCCGTCGTCATGGAAACGACGACGACGACGGTGGCAGCCAACCCTCTAGAGGAACCGATGGAGGAGAATTGACGGAGGCGGNAACTCAAGTTTCCTCCGTTCTCATCTCTTTATCCGAGTGCCTCTCTCAGAGTCCCTCCCTCAGAGTCCCTCCCCCTCCCCTCCGTGTTGTCGTCTGTGGCGGAGCCTCGCGTGCGGACCTACAGCGCCACCTACGTCCGTTCTCGTCCCGCGAATGACGACGCCCTCTGGTGGCACATCATTCCAGTGGTCCGCCGACGCGCCGAGCGATTCTGCATTTTATGTTTGCCTCCGATGACTCACCTGCTTCCAGCACGAGGATTTTATTACGCCGGCGCCCCCTAGAGGCCGATGTGGCTTGGGTTGGCCGCGAAAAATTCAGCGCGGAATTCCATTTTACTCGCAATCTCTCGGATCTTAGATCTTTGGCGAAATCCACGTNTACGTGAGCTGTACAATTAATGGGCCATATTATATGCAAGGGGCGTGCTACAGGGGGGGGTCCAAGGGTCGCGGCACCCCCCCCCGCTTGCATCGCTCAGACCTGTCCATAATATTTTTTATAAGACCGTTAGTTTTATTTTAAAAATAGATAAAATTGGTCTAAGAGGTTAATGCATTCCAGACATAAAATGGCATTGATCCGCAGCATATCAAGATGAATTAATTGTGGTCAGTCCAGATCGCAGGAAAACCATCTGAAGGGTTTATTAAAAAAAAATTCCTGGGTGGAAAGGGCCCCCAGACTCGCCCGTTTCCGCGAGCACCTCGAGTACTCGCCCAGTTTGGGCTTACCGGTTAGACCCCCACCCCCTGTACAATCTTGTACACCGCCTCTTTTTATATTTTAACATTTAGTAACACGCTAGCACCGCAGCTCTCGGCTGTGTTTTGGATAACGTATATATGTCCTTCAACCATGTAATGTGTTGCCGGCGGCATAGTTTCGACTAGTGTCGGAAGGGTGGCGCGGTGTTGCGCAATGTGAGGCGCCCGCGCGGCCTGCTCGTTCTCAGATTGCTTGGCCGATCATGTGATTGAGCAGACGTGAGTTAGCCCGGCGTCTCGTTATTAAAGCCGTTCATTACCAAAATTCCTGTGTTTGCGTCGATTCATTGTGAGTTGCTCCAGGAGAGGCATAATAGTCAGCATAAAAACACACATAGTGACCGCCCGAACGTGGGGCGATGTGTTGCGATGTGTCCAAACAAAGTGAATTCTGCCCGAAGATCCACATCGGAGGAGCAGCTCGATCTTCAAACACAGGTGATTTCTGGAGGGCGCCGATGTTCACGTGCTATATCCTTTGTTATGATCGTGACGTATGTCTGTGCCATTGGTTGCAGGCAAGTAAATGAATGTAAATCTACATAAAGGATTTCTATTACTTATAGATAAAATAGGGGTCTCCAGTTTAATGCTGATGCAGTGGTCAGGCATCAGTAGCTGTAATAACCGGGTTTAACTAGCAGTGTTTTGTCGACTGGCAGTTCGCAGGTCATAATGGCAGGAGACCACTAAGACTAGGTGCTAAGCCGAGAAAATTCCACCAAGCGTTCCTCGCTGCTGATCATGTTAAGTAGCATAAGGTAGTTTGTTACATACGAATATATATAGTAAATTCGAAGGCAGAGTCCATAGTACCTGTGTCACCTGCACCGCTCCATTTCCGGGAACATTGGCCTCAAAGAGTCTATTCTTGTATTATCTGAATATCGTTATAGAACGTGCTGTTCATTCAAATCGAGAGATCAATGACGAAACCTGAAGAATTATTATTATCAGAGTAGTTTCATGTGTGTGCGTGAGCGAAGTTTACTGTATGGATTCAAACATTATCTAACCTGGGTTTCGCACACATCAATACAAAAACAAAAAATTTATTATAGTATATTTAGATGTTGTTACAGTTAACCACGCTTCTTAGTAATCTAATAAAGATTAGCGCCCGACTAGCGGTCGACTCAATTGGACGCCAACTGCGATCACGCGTTTGGCTATAGATGGTATTATGGTACTGTATGGTTTAGCAACCTGACGCTAGGGCAAGCGCTGGCGCAGTTACTCGTAACGGGCAATCGTTAGTCACGTGCATTTATTGTGGGGCTCTAGTATACTTGTAAGCCTACATACAGCATTACAACAACATTTCCTACGGTTTATCAGTCGTTTTCAATACCTGTTCGTTATCACATGAAATACTTGTTACTAAATTAAAATTTAAAGACAGAGTTAAAAATATTTCATAGTCTGATCGAAATACTATAATACTAATAGCGTAGTAGACTTCAAAATTAAACGAATATATACTACACCCTAGTGCCCTTGTAAACATGTCATTAATTGCACATGCATGTGAATTTATACTCGAACTATAGACTATACTTTTACACTTGTAGTTGTACATCATTAACTATATGCCCTCCGACGGTACCGTCTTATCGAGCAAAATCAATCGTAGTTACCTATTGATTTGTTATACACGCTGTCGACTCGCACTCATATATTAACAGGATATTAATGCTTATAATTATTTAATAAACATTGCAGTTTGTGCCATTATAATTAGATTAACTAATTAAGGAGTGTTTGAAAGTATTTATAGACAATTTCCTCTCCATCGCGCAGCTTCTTTCTCATACAATTACGCACTTACCGTAATTTTTGATGTGCAGTTATAAATTATTTTAAGTTTTATTATTATATATGAATTTGTGCAGTTGTGAAGATTTCAGGGGGGATTACGTCATACAACCAGAGACCAGTTCAACCGCAACAGAGATAGAAAGTTCCCCTAGCAACAGAGATAGAAAGTTCCCCTAGCGACAGGTAGAAAGTTTTCCCCAACGACACAGACAAGCGCGGGGGAGGGGGTCCCATAGCTACCAGATGTGAGAGGTAAGGGAGTTGCGCCACCATGTACACGCCCGAGGCGAGGGAATTGCACCGGCCGAGCACGTGGCAGACAGGGGGGTGCGACGCTCGTGCATATTCTGGACCAAGGGGGTTGCATCACCCGTACACGTGTTAAGCGAGGAGGGTGACAACGGCCAGGCACCTGAGCCACGGGAGAGGGAGGCACTGCCAGGATCCTACGTCACCGCAGGGTCCTAATTAAGCAGCCGAGAGCCAACAGTAAAATCAGTCAGTCTTCGGACGACCACGAACGAACGGACGAACTAACGAACGAACGAACGAACGAACGAACGAACAAACGAACGAACGAACGAACGAACGAACACACGTACACAGGAACGAACGAACGAATGAACGCACAAACGAAACCGCTCGTGGGAGCGAACACACACCGTCAGAGGGAGAGCCACCTACGAGCAGGACAACGAACGAGAAGGTATACCTTATACTAAGGTAGCTATATAGCCTACACACGACAGGAAGACACACTGCCAACCTACAAACTCGCGCCGAGTCGCGGAGCACACGACTGGGAGAGACAGAGACGGCTACAATATTAACCCGTAGAATAGCTAAGAGAAGTTAAACGTGTAATCACCTAACGAGGTAACGTAAACGTGACACGAGCAATATATATATATTATATATATATATATACGCTATATTTGAGATACGTGCAGTGAAAGTTATTCATGTTATTCGTATATGATGAATAAACCCATCAGTTGTATAAAGACTATCTAAAGACTTGCGTTCATTTCACTCTGGGGTTTTTCTTGCTACTGCATCAGCGTCCTACCTTCGCGGTAGGAGCGGAAAATGATCCCGACACAAATAAATTACACGTGCTAACCACAGCACGTGTAAAAATCCAATGTGGCCACCCCTAGGGCCACTACACAATGGTAGCTGTAATGTATTGTTTTATTATATTAATATTGCCCATACTTAATGGCGCTAGTTGTTCTCCCCTGAGGAGAGAGCGAGAAGAAGAAAAGGACCGGAGTAATGATGCGACTGCATTGTTCGCTGTGTTTGTTATACTTGCGTTTATTTCACAATAAATCTATGTGAATACATCACAAATGGCGACGAGGATGGGATCATGAACACACACGATAAGTAGGCGTGAATAGAAGAAACTGTCGTACTAGTACTACCAACCATTGGTATTTACGTTTTCGTTGATCCACACCGGGTGACGAAACGGAGCGCGCAGATTTCTCAAAATGGCGATCAGCTTACCATCGTTTGCTGAATTCGAAATGCACCCTCGAGAAACCGCACCTACCCGGTTTGAGAAATATGTGAAGAGACTTGGCAACATGTTCACAGCCATGGCGGTCACAGATCCTAAAAGGCGTAAGGCTATGTTCCTGCACTATATAGGTGAGGAAGCATGTGACATTATCGATACATTGATCATACCAGAACCAGCCGCTGGTGAACATGAGGATACAAACATATACGACCGAACCATAAAAGCGATGGCTGACTACATATCGCACCTCAAAGATGTACAGACCACCATGTGTATTCTTTTCGCAAAGAAACACAGAGAACTAGTGAATCAGTGACAGAATTTCACACTAGACTGCAGATCCTGGCTAAGAAGTGTGGTTTTCAAGACAACAATGTCGAGATCAGACGACAAATTATACAAGGCACTTCAAGCTCGCGCCTACGGAGGAAGGCAATAGAACAAGGCTTAACCTTAGAGCAAATTATAAAAACGGCTCGCGCGATGGAAACTGCAGATGAACATTCTCAAGAAATGGATCGGGAGACGTCACATGCAGTAAACAGCAAACCGTTTCATCAGGAAAACAAACACAAGCCTAGTGCCAATTATCACGGCAGACGTCAAGTGAAGCCTGACAAACAGCGAAACACCACATGTGGGCTTTTGGCGGCTTGTATCCACACAAAGAACAGTGTCCTGCTCGAGGAAAAATTTGTCATAAGTGTGGAAAATCTAATCTTTTCGCAAGGATGTGTCGAGGAAACCCAGCTGCACAATCACAGGAACGAATCAGTCAGCACGGGCGAGACAGACCAATCAGACACCGAGCGCGTGCAATAGAGATAGGGAACGCATCTGAAATAAAAGACAGGCGATCTGAAAATTCGGCTGTCAAGTGTGATTTTAGTGATAATAACATTGATGATGACGGGTATACATTTCGTCTTACTGACACTACCAACATGACTGTCCGTGACAAACCACTGTTCAGTGTAAACATAGCTGGCACACCAGTGCGAGTAATAGCTGATTCTGGGGCATCGGTGAATGTTTTGAACGAGACAGATTATCTCGCAGTAAAGAACAAGCCGAAGCTTACACACTCAAATTCGAGAGTGTACCCATACATGTTAGTAAAACCACTCAATCTACTTGGGAAATTCCAAGCTGATGCATCGAATGATCAGTATAATTGCAAAGAGACATTCTTCGTGGTGAATGGACCAAGCAGTTCGCCCTTGAGTTGGAAAGCATCTCAGAAGTTAAACCTGATCACATCGGTCAACAGTGTGTCTGAACCAAAATCGCATCTTGACCCAGACATTATGAGTCCCAGACATTCCCCACAGTGACCGCTGGGATGGGAACATGCAAATGTGATCCTGTCAAGGTTGTTGTCGATGAATCGATCAAACCAGTAGCACAACCTCATCGACGTATCCCTTTTCATGTCAGGAAGAAAGTCGAACAGAAACTGGATGAACTTGAAAGGGCTGACATAATAGAACGAGCTAAAGGTCCAACATCTTGGATATCACCTATAGTTGTCGTTCCAAAGCCAACAGGTGACGAGATACGCATCTGTGTCAACATGCGTGCAGTCAATCAAGCAATAAGTCGTGAACGTCATGTCATACCTACCATTGATGACATTGTAGCTGACCTGAATGGCTGCAAAGTGTTTAGTAAGGTTGACCTAAGGCAAGGCTGCCACCAGATCATGTTACATCCTGACTCACGCCATCTCACCACGTTCTCGACGCATGTCGGATTATAGCGTTATAAACGTTTGAACTTTGGTATGTCATGTTCAGCGGAAATCTTTCAGAAGATTGTCAGTGACGTCATCAGTGGCATACCAGATGTCAAGAATATCAGTGATGACATCTATGTTGGGGGAAGAAACATGGAAGAACAGGACCGGCATCTTCGAATGGTGTTACAGCGACTGACTGAGAGCAACTTGCGTGTGAACTTGTTGAAGTGTCATGTTTGTGTACCAAGCATGTTGTTTTTTGGACATATCTTTAGTGGTGAAGGTATCTCACCAGACCCCAAGAAAGTTAGTGAGATTCAGACATTGAAACCGCCCAACACCGTCACTGAAGTACGGAGCTTACTGAGTTCTGCGGCGTTTTTCCCCAGATTGATCGTGAAGCGTTGTCAATCTACTGGGCAGTGAA
>NW_014577113.1:490638-498961 GCF_000485595.1 Priapulus caudatus | reverse complement strand
GGGACCGACTATCAACCACTTGTGTCGTTGTTCAATAACCTCTCATCAAAACCGTCCGCAATAATCGAGCGTTGGCTGATGGACCTGCAGAGGTATCGATTTCACGTTGATTATAAACCAGGTGACAAGAACCCGGCAGACTACGGTTCGAGACAGCCGAGCAGTACACCTGCAACATCTACGCTTGAGGGTGTAGACGAGAGAACTGACGGTCACATTGCATACATAGTACGCAAGGCTGTGCCAAAGGCAATGACTCTAAGCGAAATTGAAGCTACAACAGCGAGGGATCCTGTTATACAGGCAGTTATCATGTGCATGAAATTAGGGCAGTAGTACAAACCTTCCCCTGGTGTCAGTATTTCTGAACTGTCGAGATACGAGCAAATCAAAACAGAGTTGACATGTACGGCAGATCAAACTGTGCTTTTAAAGTCAAATCGTATCGTCATACCTGCACAACTTTAGCAGAGAACAGTAGACATTGCACATGAGGGACATCTTGGTATTGTGAAAACTAAGGCTCTTATGAGAGAAAAGGTTTGGTTCCCTCTCATGGACAAACTGATAGAACGAAAAGTCACATCGTGTCTATCATGCCAAATTGCCACACCAGTATCCAACCGTGAACCATTGAAACCAACCATGCTACCTGGAAAGGTGTTTGAACTTACTAGTGTTGATTTCGCACACATCGAAGGGGAAACAGTGATGCTGTTCATAGACGATTATTCACGTTTCCCATTATGGTACCTAGCTGTGCGATCAACTGCAGCAGCAGCTGTAGTTCCAAAGTTAGACGAAATCTTCGCAACATTTGGGACATCAGAGACCGTGAAATCTAATAACGGACCCCCTTTCAACGGAGAGGAGTTTGCCAAGTTCGCAGAAACTATGGGTTTTAGGCATCGCAAAGTGACCCCTTTGTGGCATAGAGCCAACGGTGAAGTAGAACGTTTCGTCAGAACGCTAAAAAAGCATGTGGAAATCGCGAAAGTCGAAGGAGTCAACTGGAGAAAGGCCCTACAAGGTTTTTCTATGACTTACAGATGTACTCCTCACTCTACAACAGACGTTGCACCTGCTACATTGTTCCTGAAGCGTGTGATCAAAACCAAACAACCCCAGATTGTGGAACATGACCCCATCAGTGACACTGTACGCGTACGGGACACTCAACAGAAGCTGAAAATGAAATTCCATGCTGATTCAGCCAGATATGTGAAACCTACTGACCTACAAGTAGGTGACTCAGTGTTAGTGTAAATCCCATACAATCTTGTCAAAGATGGCTTACAATATCAAACCACACCACTAACCATTACTCAGAAGAAGGGTAGTATGATATCTGCATCAGATGGGCAGCAATCTGTGACCAGAAACTCTTCATTCTTTAAAAAAATCCCGAGTTACATGGGAGTAGGCATGGAGAGAGACTGTGAGATCACAAGGGAAGAGGACTTATATGATCGGTTTGGTGTTGATCGGGCTGTTCCGCAGTCCCATTTAATGCCTAATCAGTTACCACGAGGGATAGCTGACTCGATGACCCTATGGTCTTTCGCTACCCCTTCACCCCTCACATTAATGTTTTCTGTATCATTGTATCTTTGCTAATTGTGGTGATAAATAAATTTTTTGAATTGAATTTGAATTGATAACATTCCGCGGCCCATAGACACTCCATTGATGTTGACTGTGAACCCTCAGACGTCACCTTTTGATACAGATAGGTCATCACCTCCTATTCCCCTAAGGCGATCAACCCGGATGAGGAAGGCTCCAGAGAGACTTGATCTTTAGAGTTTGACTGTAGTGGATGAGAGTGTTATGACAGCAGATAGCTTACAGCAATTTGTAAAATTTAATCTCCAGTTTATGGTTGTAGTGGATGAGTAACCTTCAGTGTTAATCTGTATGAGCATCAGGCTCTAAGACAGTAACTTGTGTTTGAGCAAATAGTCTAAAGTTGATGTTATTGCGTTAATTATTCGCGTAATGTTGTGTGAAACCAATATCAATGGTTATCCAGTGACTATAAGGAAGCTGATTCAGTTAAAATCCACCAGGAAGGGGATGTAATGTATTGTTTCATTATATTAATATTGCCCATACTAGATGGCGCTAGTTGTTCTCCCCTGAGGAAAGAGCGAGAAAAAGAAAAGGACCGGAGTAATGATGCGACTGCATTGTCCGCTGTGTTTGTTATACTTGCGTTTATTTTACAATAAATCTATGTGAATACATTACAGCAGCATGTAAGCACCGTGTAGGTCCGTGTTAGATTCGGTGTGCTTTGAGAATCGGTGGGTTGTTTTGTATATCAAGCCAATATAATACTTGAATCGAGTACATGTAGGATTTATGCATGTGTATGTTTGGATGACAGGCAATCTTTAGTTTATTATATCCTTATTAATTTCGTAGAAGATAGAGAGAGAGAGAGAGAGAGAGAGAGATATTTATAAATAAGTAAATTTATTTAGCAGAAGTAAATACACAAATACATGCATGTACAAGAATAAATATAGTTTAGGAGAGGATATAATTCTCCACCTGTTTATTAATCATTTTACATGTAAGCTTTACTGCGGAGATTCCATGCATATTGCAAGAACCCCCTAACACGTTCTCAAATTTCCCCCATAAACCCTATTTTAACTTTGTCTCATGATGGTGAGCACAATTAACTGTATTTCCTCCAACTGTGCTCGGAATAAACAAAAGCTCCCTCTCTCTTTGCCTCTCTCTTTCTCTCACTGCCCCCCCCCTAATTCTCTCTCTCTCTCTATCTATCTATATATATATATATATATGTATATATATGTATGTATATATATATATGATGTATGAAGAGCCTATTTGCAAAACTGCCTATGTCAATTTTTTTCAAAAATGAGTTTAAACCACCAATGTATAGTATGTGAACATAGGTACCGTATAGAGTACTTTTTTATTGAAAAAAAGCCTACATCATTTTCTCTCATTTCTCCAAAATGAACATGGGCAGTTTTGCCAATAAACTACATATTTATATATATATATATATATATATATATATATACATGCATGTTGAGATAAACCTGCTAATTGCTTTCGCAAATTTGCATTTATTTGAGGTCATCCATGCGCTGCGTGAACGCAGTCATCGCACGAAGCCTGAGGAAACGGACGCCGGCTGAAAGTTAAGTAGAGTTTTAACAGAACCTACTATTCTCATACTGTAGCATGTTGAGGTTAGCGCAATTGTAACAGATATTGTCTAAGAAGTATTTTGTTCGACAGGAATTCACAGATGTTAAAAAGCTTACCTTAAGATACTGTATGCTAACAACATAGAATTAATATTCGTCATTAATATAACATTTTCACGGTGTATGCGTATGTGTATGCGTGTATGCGTGCGTGCGTGCGTGCGTGTGTGCTGCGTGGCGGCGGTGTGTGTGTGTGTGTGTGTGTGTGGTTGTGTGTCTGTGAGTATGTGTGGTTGTGTGCGCGTGCGCGCGTGCGTGCGTACGTGTGTGTGTGTGTGTGTGTCCGTGCTTGTGTCTGTCCTCCCTACCTCCTCTGCCACGCTGTATGCGTGTGTGTGCGTCTGGTTTAGTTCTTGCTGTTTCCTTTGTGCGTGTGTTTCAGTCCTCGTCGTACATTAACACGTTAGTTAGTTTCTGTGAATACTGAACAGTTTCTCTCTGCTTTGTACAAATGGCATTTGCTCGATTAATCAGTCTGGTATTAGTTTGCGTGCTACTTTGCAAGTCATGTCGTCATGATCTTGTTTGCAAAATAAGTTGTTGCATACAGTTAACAAATTACGATTTAATGTTAGATTTTAACAGCTGATATTTTACAGCGACCAAATAGATATAAAAACTAGATTTATTGAAAAAAAAGGATAAAATATAAGTCCTTAACAATAATAATACAAAATAATACAAGAGAGTACGGAAATACAAGACTATACACTAGCGGTGAATAATTCGTACTATTACTATGCTACGTTAGCGTAATGATGCGTTCGGATGCTGAAGTGAGTTCGATAACAGCTTTTATGTGTGTGCGTGTGCGTGTGGTGTCGGTGGCGTGTGCGTGTGCGTTGCGTGTGCGTGTGCGTGTGCGTGTGGCGTGTGCGTGTCGTGTGCGTGTGCGTGTGCGTGTGCGTGTGCGTGTGTGTGTGTGTGCGCGCGCGCGCGCGTGCGTGTGTGTGTGTGTGTGTGTGTGTGTGTGTGTGTGTGTGTGTGTGTGCGTGCGTGCGTGTGTGTGAGTGCGTGTGTGCGCGTGTGTAAGGGGATTTTTAATTAGAGTTCTCGTTCCTCGTCCCCACACGGTTTGTCCGACGCCATTATTAATTGCTGTATATTATCTATTATATATTATATTGTATCTTAGTTCTATATTGTAAATATTGTATATTGTAGCTATTATATATTATACTTATTTTATAATATGAATTGCCTCATATTATCTATGCGAACTAGTGTTTCGGGGATTATATTACGCCTTACTGCACAGATCTGCCATCCATTTTAAGATATGTCTGTGCTAAACTAGCAACGATATCTATCAATATTTGACGGCCTATGCTATACAGGATCGTCTTAGCCCTAAATAAAGTATTCGCTAAGGAAGTTTATGTTGATGTGTGTGTGTGTGTGATTCTAAAACGATCCAACATGGGAATCAATCGTACGATACGAATACTGAGAAGCATAGAAAAAAAATAATGAGAAAATATTTAGCTTTTTAAATGAGGTCGTGTCTGTGGCCTGTCTTTCTACCAGTGTGCAATGATGGCACTTCGCAAATATGCTCAGAGCTCTTTAATCTCTAGCTTGTTTGCTTATATGGTGAGATGACATAAGCTACGATGTTATTAATGTGTCATCAATGGTAAGACATTTTGTACTTTGTTAGAAAACCAAGGGCTCGATGGATATTGTTTTATATGGGCAGATGATATTACAGAAATTGATATGTGTGTTGATGTACGACGAGGATTAAAATATGCGCGCAGAGAAACACAACATACAATAACACATGCATACATGCACACATACACACATACACGCATATGTAATACCGTGGAAATACTTGATTTCACATTTTGTAACCAGACAACAGCGAAAGCTGGGACTTAGTAATTCCGTCCTTATTATCGGCGTATCGTTCATCCATTCACACTAGTTCACTTCATAGTTCATTTTTTTCTTATATGGTCGGGAACCTGTTTTACCAATGGATAATCTATTATTACCGAGACGCAAATTTTATGGCGAAGAACCCGTTTCGCAAACTCTGCAGAGATTTCACCACGCGTATGTGCACATGCGCATAGCAACACAAGAGATGAAAAGCCATAACAAAAAGCTCTACGATAAAAGGGCAAGGCTTCACAACTTCAAGGTGGGAGACCCCGTCTTCTACCATGATCCAGTACTGAAGCCCGCAACGACACACAAGCTAAATAGCCCGAAATCCCATTATACAATAATTCAAATTATAACGCCAAAGAAATACTTATTGCAACACGAAAACACGCAGCGCCGAGTTACCTCGCATGTTGATCATATGCGTGCCGCGTAACCATGGTTACGATGGGACCAACCACGAAGTGAGGTCACTACGAGACCCACAACTGAAGCCACAACGGAAGCCACTACTGAAGCCTGAAAGGAAGCCACACCTATCGCTAGTTCGTCCACAAAGCCTACAAGGAGGTAGCCACCGCGACAAGCAACGCTTGCGTACTCTATGAAAAGGGACACCTACACATCCGATGACGACTCGGATTCCCATGATGAAGCCATTCCACCAAGACAAAGGGCTTCTTCAGAAAGTAGCTATAGTGAGAGTGATCTTTTACCATTAGCAAGATTAATTCCAGCGCAGTTGCACGAACCATCTACTTCAACACACATACACACACATACACACACATACACACATGAAGAGCCTATTTGCAAAACTGCCTATGTCAATTTTTTTCAAAAATGAGTTTAAACCACCAATGTATAGTATGTGAACATAGGTACCGTATAGAGTACTTTTTTTTATTGAAAAACAGCCTACATCATTTTCTCTCATTTCTCCAAAATGAACATAGGCAGTTTTGCCAATAAACTACATATATATATATATATATATGCATGTTGAGATAAACTTGCTAATTGCTTTCGCAAATTTGCATTTATTTGAGGTCATCCATGCGCTGGTGAACGCAGTCATCGCACGAAGCCTGAGGAAACGGACCGCCGGCTGAAAGTTAAGTAGAGTTTTAACAGAACCTACTATTCTCATACTGTAGCATGTTGAGGTTAGCGCAATTGTAATAGATATTGTCTAAGAAGTATTTTGTTCGACAGGAATTCACAGATGTTAAAAAGCTTACCTTAAGATACTGTATGCTAACAACATAGAATTAATATTCGTCATTAATATAACATTTTCACGGTGTATGCGTATGTGTGTGCGTGTATGCGTGCGTGCGTGCGTGTGTGCGTGCGTGCGTGCGTGCGTGTGTGCGTGCGTGCGCGCGGGTGTGTGTGTGTGTGTGTGTGTGTGTGTGTGTGTGTGTGTGTGTGTGTGTGTGTGCGTGTGTGCGTGCGTGCGTGCGTGCGTGTGTGTGTGTGTCCGTGCTTGTGTTTGTCCGACCTACCTCCTCTGTCTCGCTGTATGCGCGTGTGTGCGTCTGGTTTAGTTCGTGTTGTATTTTTTGCGCGTGTGTTTCATTCCTCGTCGTGCATTAACACGTTAGTTAGTTTCTGTGAATACTGAACAATTTCTCTCTGCTTTGTAAAAATGTCATTTGCTCGATTAATCAGTAAGGTATTAGTTTGCAAGTCATGTCGTCATGACCTTGTTTACAAGAGAAGTTGTTGCATACAGTTAACAAATTACGTTTAATGTTAGATGTTAACAGCTGATGTTTTACAGCGACCAAATAGTTATTAAAACTAGATTTATTGAAAAAACAAAAGGATCAATTATAAGTCCTTATCGGTAATTTAGTAAAAACAAAAGAAAATAATACAAGAGAGTACGGGAATACAAGACTATACACTAGCGGTGAATAATTCGTACTATTACTATGCTACGTTAGCGTAATGATGCGTTCGGATGCTGAAGTGAGTTTCGATAACAGCTTTTATGTGTGTGCGTGTGCGTGTGTGTGTGCGTGTGCGTGTGCGTGTGCGTGTGCGTGTGCGTGTGCGCGTGCGTGTGTGTGCGTGTGTGCGCGTGTGATTAGCTGCGGCCGGCGGTGCGTGTGTTGTGTGTGTGTGTGTGTGTGTGTGTGTGTTGTGTGTGTGTGCGTGGCGTGCGTGTGTGTGAGTGCGTGTGTGGCGCGTGTGTAAGGGGATTTTTAATTAGAGTTCTCGTTCCCGTCGTCCCACACGGTTTGTCCGACGCCATTATTAATTGCTGTATATTATCTATTATATATTATATTGTATCTTAGTTTATATTTGTAAATATTGTATATTGTAGCTATTATATATTATACTTATTTTATAATATGAGTTGCCTGCATATTATCTATGCGAACTAGTGTTTCGGGGATTATATTCGCTTACTGCACAGATCTGCCATCCATTTAAATATGTCTGTGCTAAACTAGCAAGCGTATCTATCAATATTTGACGGCCTATGCTATACAGGATGCGTCTTAGCCTAATAAAGTATTCGCTAAGGAAGTTATGTTGATGGTGTGTGTGTGTGGATTCTAAAACGATCCAACATGGGAATCATCGTACGATACGATACTGAGAAGCATAGAAAAAAAATAATGAGAAAATATTTAGGCTTTTTAAATGAGGTCGTGTCTGTGGCCTGTCTTTCTACCGGTGTGCAATGATGGCACTTCGCAAATATGCTCAGAGCTCTTTAATCTCTAGCTTGTTTGCTTATATGGTGAAGATGACATACGCTACGATGTTATTAATGTGTCATCAAAATGGTAAGACATTTTGTACTTTGTAGAAAACCAAGGGCTCGATGGATATTTTTTTGTTTTATATGGGCAGATGATATTACAGAAATTGATATGTGTGTTGATGTAACGACGAGGATTAAAAATATGCGCGGCAGCAGAGACACAAGCATACAATAACACATGCATACATGCAGCACATGCACACATACACGCATATGTAATACACGTGGAAATACTTGATTTCACATTTTGTAACCAGAACAACAGCGAAAGCTGGGACTTAGTAATTCCGTCCTTATTATCGGCGTTCGTTCACCATTCACACTAAGTTCACTTCATAGTTATTTTTTTCTTATATGGTCGGGAACCTGTTTTAGCCAATGGAGAATCTTA
>NW_014577113.1:484296-489871 GCF_000485595.1 Priapulus caudatus | reverse complement strand
CCCCACACACCATACACACACATCACAACACATACACACATACAACACATACACACATACACACATACCACACATACACACACATAACACACATACACACATACATACACATATACACACACACATACGCACATACACACACACATACACACATACACACACACACACACACACACACACACACACACATACACACATACACACACACATACACAGATACACATATACACACATACATACACACATACACACATACATGCATACATACACACATACACACATACATACATACATATACACACATACACACATACACACATGCACACATACACACATGCATACATGCACACATGTATACACACATACACACATACAAACATACACACGTACACACGCGTACACACACACATACACACACGCACACGCACACACAACACACACACACACACACACACACACACACAGATATGTACGCACACATACACACGCACATACAGATGCACATACACGCACACACATGCACACGCACGTGCGCGCACACGCGCAAATGCACGCACGCTCGCATCCACGTATGGCATGCACGTACACACGCAGTACCATTATTTAATGAAGTTAGCTCCGCGCAAACGGAGCTCATGCAATCGCTCGCGCGCGCGCGCGCGCGCGCGTGTGTGTGTGTGTTGTTGCTTGTGTGTGGTGTGCGTGTGTGTGTGTGTGTTTGTAGCCACCGCGCGATCGATAGCGCGTCGAGTCAGCGAGTGGCGAGTCACAGCAGCAGCCACCAGTGAGCGGCGAATCGATAGCGCGTCGAGTCAGGGAGTGGCGAGTCAGCAGCAGCCACCATGAGTCGGCGAGTACAGCAGCAGGCGAGTCAGTCAGCAGCAAGCCACCAGCGAGCACATACATGTTACATGCTCGCGGAGGTATGCACTCTCCGTGAGTGCCCTCTGTCTAGTTATTACTAAACCCCAAAGCACTCAACGTTTCTGTGCTTTATGACTTAGACACTATTTGTAACAATTGCGCTAACCACATACAAAATCATGAGGTAAGGTTTTACGTTTTTTGTATTGAGGTAGATTCAATCATAATATTGCTACAGCGGAATTTGATGTTTCGTTATTTCTTGTTGCGTGCCGTTTGTTTTCTAGTTCTCTTCTGTTACCTTATGGTTATTTTTCACATTTCCTGATTCACCACGAACCAGCACCATCTCAAAAATAATGACAGGTGCATGCGGTAGATGTTCACACGACGGTAACCTAAAATACATCGTGCGTTTGTTCACTGCTGATTTTTGTTGTATGTTGTATTGTAGTATATCGCAGTCACCGCATTTACCGAGTCACGGCATCAGAAAATACATCGATAACTATGACAGGCAAGCTGCAGATGGAGCGATAGAGCCGAGGTAAAAGAAATGTAGCGCATTAGCATAGGAATAACAGAATTATATGTGCTGGAGTATTTAACACAATATACGAATGTGATTGGCTTAAACGTTCTAGAAAGAATTAGCAATAGGATACGGCTGGGAATGGGGCATTACGTTATTGAACAAATAGAGTAAATGTTTGGGACAAATGTTATAACAATGTGTGTACAATGCTGCTACAAATATTGTTTATAGAAAATTGTTCACCCATTTCCATTCAGCTGTTGCAGAAAATGTCGACTTCGAGAATGTGATGTACTTCGGCAAATTTATCACTGATTGGCTCTAACTATAAGACCTGCTGTACACAGATCTTTCAGTAAGTTCGTGAGATGCAGTTGTCATGAGATGTAAAGTCTTCCTTTGTAACTCGCTTCTTCATGCCCGCTACGGGACTACTTGCTAGAGTTAGTTTGTACACAAACACGCGTGAATCAAAACACGCGTAAATCAAAAACATCATCTTTACTCGAGATATTTTTGTACAGGTTTGGTGAGGTGAGATATAGGTAGTCTGTGGAGAACAGGACATCATCACCACTAGAGATTGCCTACAGAAGACGCAGGAGTTTGCAGGAATATATATGAAGTATGTATAGATATAAGTAGTAAATCCGTTAGTAAACATACATGCACGTACATACACGCGCTTGCACACGCGCAGACAGACGTGTACGCGCACGCATTCACACACATACCCACACATACATCTATGTACACCCACACAGTATAAGCCTACCTGCCATTATTTATTGAGACTTGCTGCGAACCCCACAAACACATAATATGTTTATGTGATTTATATATTAAAATCTCGGACAATTACACCGAAATACATTGTCTTGGGTTTGAGGGTTATTTATTTATACTGAGCCAAATTCAATCACCATTATTGCTAGTTATTATTTATATTTTTAGAACCTCAAAGCCACTGCGTTTACGGAGTCGCCCCATCAGAGAATCACATAAATAATCATGCTGGAAAAACTACAGAGGGAGAGAAATAGATGAGAAGCGAGAAAGGTAGCGTATTAGCATATGAGTTACAGAATACGCGTGTAGGATCATGTACATAACATAGGGAATGCGATTTGGTGAAAAGCAAATTTACAAGTTTGACGTAGAAATAGCAAAGGATATTGAGAGAAACCCAAGGCAATAATATTCTGACTAGTTACTTAATTACTCTGTAAGTTCTTCAAGTTTCATAACTTTTGAAAAAATTGTAAATTTTAAATATACTACGTATTAATAGTATATTTAATTCATAAGCAATGCATTTATTGCTACCAACGGTTTCGACCACAATGCAGGTCGCCACCAGGTGGCAGCAGTGCCCTAGAACAGGAATCCCATTGCGTACGTTATGTTTATGTAAGTAAAAATCATTTAGCATATATATACACGAGTGTGCATGAACACAGACACGTGCTGGCAAACGCGCGCACGCACATCCAGGGGCGGATCTAGGAATGGGGGAGGGGGTCCGGGGGGTTGGGACTCCCCTTTAATTTCAAAGTGCCCTAAAAAATTAAAAGATAATTTTCTGCTAAAAATGTGGAATTCCACGATTTCCATCTTGCATTCTAGACATCAAAATTACTGCTCAGATGCTCTCAGAATGCATCAATTAAAAAAAAAATTCTTGGGGGTTTTCCCCCAAACAAGTACCTTTGGCAGCTTATTAAAACACCAGAAAAATTAAGCAGGAAAAGGTGCCCTTTATTTCTTCCTGGACACCCCCCTTTCAAAAATCCTAGGTCCGCCCCTAACATCCGCACACATGCATCCACACAGTACCAATTCACAGTACCAGTACAATTCCAATTCAATTTTTCAATCTGATATAATATATTGATGGATTGAAAGGATGTTCAACAACAAAGAATAGTCGAGCGTCATGAATGCGTTATAATCATGCACGTGTGCGTTCACAAGTACACAAGTATATATACATGCACGCTGCACCTACACTCCCACACAACACACAATAATTCACACATTAATACCAATTCATACCTTTTAATATTTACCGAGCACTCCTAAACTAAACTTATAACTAAGCCAAAACAAAAAATGAGCTGGTGTACCAGAGATGATTTTGTTGTTGTCTAGGTAGGATCCTGTGCAGAATCATCGTCAGCAGGGATAGCAGATATTGAAGACATGCGACTCCAGGACGAAAAATACGCTGTACAAATGAAATAAAACCGAGATATAAGCGGCGTCTACACTATGCTAAAACCCGGGTTTACCGCATCTACACTGTTGCTAAAGCGCGGGTTTTAGAGGGGGGTTTTGTAAAAACGCGGGTTTTACAGATCCGGCAATATTGCCGGGTTTTGCTCTGCTAAAACCCGCGTTTTAGTCGAGCGCCGTAGTGTAGACAGAACATGACAGAAAACCCGCGTTTTAGCTATGTATCCCACCACTCAGTACTAGATGGGTGCATTCACGGAAGGTGGGTTTTTGACAATGTAGACGCTGCACCACGTAAAACGCGCGTTTTACTAAAACGCGGGTTTTAAAAACCCGGGTTTTAGTCTATAGTGTAGACGCTGCACCACCGAAAACGCGGGTTTTAAAAACGCGGGTTTTAGTCTATAGTGTAGACGCCGCTATATTTCGGCTTCTGGTTTTTATAACGAGTGCCCAATAATGCCACATCACCCGTCACACACATGCGCGCGTGTGTACACTACACACACTTGCACACTCATTTCCGGAGACTGCCACGTCCCATCGTAGTAACAATAGCAATCATCATGAAGAGTGCATGCCAAACCACTGTCCAGTGACAAAGATTATATCACCTAGGAAGCTGACGCTGAGGTACAAGGTAGGTCGTGTTAGACTGCAGAGTTACATATATGGGTTACAACCAAAATAGTTGTGCAGCAAAAACATTGACAACACTGATACACTCGGATATGAATAATTGCATGCCAGCTGAATTGGACCTATATACTGCTGTCTGTGTATACATTATGTGAGTACTAATCCTAATGCTAATCTCAACCATAATCCTAACAACCATAATCATAACGCAAATCCTAACCATAACCATAATCCTAACCATAACCTTAACCATAACCCTAACCATAACCCTAAGCATAACCCTAACCATAACCATAACCATAATCATAACCCTAACACTAACCCTAACCATAACCATAACCATAACCATAACCATAACCATAACCATAACCATAACCATAACCATAACCATAACCATAACCATAACCCTAACCATAACCATAACCATAACCATAACCATAACCATAACCATAACCATAACCATAACCATAACCCTGACTATAATCTTAACCCTAACAATAATCCTAACCACAACTTAACCATAAATACTGTCATATAACAACGTAACAATATTACCGCATGTTCAGCAGTTGTGGGTATCAGCGATTATTCACTGCGCTCTATGTAAAAGAAGTCAGTTATGAAAATGCAAATTTTAAAGGTTTTGAATAGTTCTAAAGATAAAAAGTGGCAACAATCAGCAAACGATAGGGAGGCAATTATAATAACATACTGCTACAAATAGAACAATATTCTGCTATAAATAGGAAAGTATTCTTCTACAAAGAGGACAATATTCTCCTAACATGGTAATTAATATGCTGCTACTTTATGAGAATTAATATGTATACTGCTGCAAGTAGGACAATTAATATATATTGCTATAGGTAGGACTATTATTATATACCTACATACTGCTGCAGGTAGGACAAGTAGCACAATTAATATGCCGCTATATACAATTAGGACAATTACTATACCGCTATATACAATTAGGACAATTAATATGCCGCTATATACAATTAGGACAATTATTATACCGCTATATACAATAAGGACAATTAATATGCCGCTATATACAATTGGGACAATTACTATACCGCTATATACAATTAGGACAATTAATATGCCGCTATACACAATTGGGACAATTACTATACCGCTATATACAATTATGACAATTAATATGCCGCTATACACAATTGGGACAATTACTATACCGCTATATACAATTATGACAATTAATATGCCGCTATACACAATTGGGACAATTACTATACCGCTATATACAATTGGGACAATTACTATACTGCTATATACAAT
>NW_014577113.1:480202-482674 GCF_000485595.1 Priapulus caudatus | reverse complement strand
GGGGCAGCTCGCGGCCTGCTTTTAGTGTCAACAAATCCCCAAAACAAATTGCAAATTTTCGATCCGACAGCCCCAATACTTGATCTAAACAACTACTGTTCTGATTCTTTAGCGATGTTCTAGAGTTCTGTTCTGCCTCTTACCTGTCGCGAATCTGCGCTAAAGGTTATGACTCATCTGGCGGACTTCCTGCATTCATATAAGTTCATAGAGGTTAGATCAGTCCGCCACTGATTTCCTGAGTGTTCGTCGTGCCATCGGATTCTACCGACCCCGGACAAAGGCAGGTTGAACGGAAATCATTCAATTTATGGTTTTTAATCGCTTGTGGCACGTAACGTCGCTTCCTTCTCCGGAGAAAGAGAGTGAGAGGAGGATTAAGAGGCGCTCGCTGATAGAAGGGAAGAAAGAAGAGAGAGAGAGAGAGAGACAGAGAGAGAGGAGAGAGACAGGAGCCGGCGTGCGCGGGCGCACTAGGAGAGGAGAGGGTGGAGTCTACGTTAACAATGCGCTCATTTGGGGCTTTTTGGGTGTCGATACATCCAAACAAGCTAAAACTCGACTCTGACAACAATCCAAGCCCGGGTAACTAGAGTGAGCGAGACTGATAGAGAGGGAGAAAGGGATAAAAGCAGAGATGGAGAGAGAGAGGATGGAGAAGAAAGAGCGGCGGATGGGAGAGGAGAGAAGAGCGCTCCCGCGGCGGCGACGCGCGAAAGATGAAGAGGAGGTAGAGAGAGAGAGAGAGAAACGCCTCGGGTGGCTGGCTTTTCGCGCCAGCGGCTCGGATCGAGAGTGAGAAGATGAGAGACGACGAGGAGTGAGAAGATGTAGGGGAGTTGGAAGATGAGAGATGAGGATGAGATGAGAGATGGACGAGAGAGAGAGGAGAGAGAGGAGAGAGAAGAGAGTGAGAGAGAGAGAGAGAGAGATGCGAGAGAGAGAGAGAGATTATTTCTGTTCCAATGCATTTGGTGTGAATTATTAGTGTGAAATATAGCATGTAACATACAGCGGTAAATATAATAATACATGTATTATAATATATATTTTCGTTATTAGACTGTGTGTATACGAATATCTCTGGTTTGCTTTAAAATCAGTTAAATTTCTTACCTGGTACCTAGATGGACTCATTGAATTGCTCAGTAAGTAAACGTAATAATTGATTGTTTGCAAATTCCACTCAAAACTTGACGCGTTGTCAGGCACCCTTGTGTGCTGACATAAGTGTGTACCTACTCCTACTCCCCAAGAGTGTGCTAAGCAGGTGCGATTCATATTAGTTGAATGGGGTTCCGCCTCGCACTTTGTAGCGAAACACCTGGATACAGCGAAAAGAATTACAGTTCATGATAGAACCAAAAGAACGGCAAAGGTTACGTGAAAAGTGAGCGTGCACGCGTATGCGTGTGCGTTCGCGTGTGTTGTGCAAATATGGTTATATGTGTGCGCGTGTGTTCGTGAATGTGTAGACGAAGTGGAAAGAAATTTCACAGACACAGAAAATATTTGAAAACAGAAAATAGCATTGACCGAAATATGATGCGAAACAATAGTTCGCCCACTAAACGTTCACCAGAAGGCCAACTTTCCTTCTGCATAACCCTTATCAGGGCAGAATTAAAGCACCAATTGGACTTTAGTAGCTATATAGTAGTAGAATAGTAGCTATAAATTTCCTAGTTTATCGTCTATTTTAAATATTCACCATCTAACGTTATGACACCTTTATGGTAGTCGCGATAACATGTATCAAATTAACAATAAATGTGAGAGGACCCGATAGAAAACTGTTTGCTCTCGCTATGTAAGCAGGGGGTGTAACCCATACAATAGATCTCTGGGTTGTACTAACTTTCTTTCTGCTCGACCAGATTATAACTATATTTAGCCGCAAGCAGGAGTATTTTTAAAGAATTAGAAAATAATGTGATTACGGAAAGTTGGCATTTCATGAAATATTCTAATGTTTGATCTAATATTTTATTTATTGATCGACATTACTCTAAAACACGCCGCTAGGCATTTTGAGGTAAAAAATACTATCTACTCATTTCATAAGAGCACTCAGACCTTTAAAATTAAATCGGGGGGTGGGGACATAATTATTTGAAGCGGAAAGCAGGTTTTGTTACACATCCCACGTGGTATGCTTTGTAGCACTGTCTTAATTCATTAATTACGAGTTTGTTTTTATATTTTAGTTGGAAAATGTGTATCTCAGTCAGCATCGACCACAGCGTTGCCCCGTAAGTATATAAAGCATAAGTATATACGAGGTGTTAGCCGTAATAAATATATTGATCTCCACGATCTCATATTCTTATATTTATTGCACACAGAGACACACACGCACACAAACATACACGCACACGCACACGCACACGCACACGCACACGCACATGCACGCACACGCGCACACACACACACACGTATATATATATATATATATATATATATATATATATA
>NW_014577113.1:476614-480192 GCF_000485595.1 Priapulus caudatus | reverse complement strand
GCGCGCGTGTGTGTGTGTGTGTGTGTGTTGTGTGTGTGTGTGTGTGTGTGTGTGTGTGTGTGTGTGTGTTTCTATTTCTTGCCCTCTGTAGTTTTTCCATCATGATTATTTATGTGATTCTCTGATGGGGCGACTCCGTAAACGCAGTGGCTTTGAGGTTCTGAAAATATATATAATAACTAGCAATGTATTGTGATTGAATTTGGCTCAGTATAAATAAATAACCCTCAAACCCAAGACAATCTATTTCGGTGTAATTGTCAGAGATTTAGAATAATTAATAGTCTTAATAACTAATGCTGTGTGGGTGTAGTAAAGATGATAGCCCCGTCTACACGAGGATTTTTATCTCGGGTTAAGCGTTTACACGAGGGCCTAACCAGGGATACGACTTAACCTTGGGTTAGTGTAACCCCGCGGAGTGGGAGTTGAGGAGGTGTTAACTAACCCGGGTTAAGAGCTGTCTCGGGTTAAGCGTCGTGTAGGCACAATTAATATGCCGCTATATACGCGAGTAGGACACAATTAATATGCCGCTATATAGGCGAGTAGGACAATTAATTCTACTCGTATATATAGCGGCATATTAATTGCATCCTACTGGTGTATATAGCGACATATTAATTGTGTCCTACTCGTGCATATAGCGGCATATTAATTGTGTCCTACTCGTGTATATAGCGACAACTTAATTGCGTCCTACTCGTGTATATAGCGGCATAATAGCGGCATATTAATTGTATATAGCGGCATATTTATTGTCCTACTCGTATATATATAGCGGCATATTAATTGTCCTACTCGTATATATAGCGGCATATTAATTGTCCTACTCGTATATATAGCGGCATATTAATTGTCCTACTCGTATATATAGCGGCATATTAATTGTCCGACTCGTATATATATACCGGCATATTCATTGTCCGACTCGTATATATAGCGGCATATTAATTGTCCTACTCATATATATAGCGGCTTATTAATTGTCCTACTCATATATTATATAGCGGCATATTAATTGTCCTACTCATATATATAGCGGCATATTAGGTAATTGTCCTACTCGTATATATTATATCCGAGTCGGACAATTAATATGCCGTTATATATACGAGTCGGACAATTAATATGCCGCTATAGGCCCCTATATACGAGTCGGACAATTAATATGCCGCTATAAAAAGGTAGTGCGCGTATGTTACCACACCTAACAACTCGTGCATATCTACATACACATTATATTCTACAGGGTAAATAAGTAGCAATAAGTAATTATTCAAGCACAGACCTACGCTCTACCCGTGCAGTAATTTTCTACTCTATAAAACTACGTATGTAAATCTATACATAAACATAAGCGTATAAAATAGCTTACTGTACACGTAGCACAACGGCCGAGTACCGCCTAACCCAACACCACCACCATAGCCACAGGAAACCATAAGGTAGTTGACACGTACAAGCGCGCGTACGCACGCACGCACTCGCACACACACCACGAGGTAGCAGCATCGTCCAGTCAAGTAATTGATCGTAAATATATTCGTTATTATGGTAACGCGTCTTTATTATATTTATTCATTTATTTACTTTATTATTTATTTATCAACACGCATACATACATATTTCAGTAGGCTTTTCCTAATCCACAGCTTTCGCGAGAGGTGTGTAACTCAGTGACACAAAGAATAGTAGGCCTATTACACTGTCTAATACACGTACTAATATACGTCTAATATACGTCTAATAATATTATACTAATATACGTCTAATATACGTATAATACGTATTTGATGCACTAAGCTATGTTATTTTACTCCCGACGAGATATGCACAAAACCGCCACACTCGCATGTAGGTCAGGCTAGTGTGCGTATGATAACCCCGGCCAATAAGTAATTGCGCCGGGGCTTGTGTCACGAGGTCGCAGCATCGTCCGGTCATGTACTACAGAAATCGATTGCAAATATATTCATTATTATGAAAATGCAACTTTGATATTGAAGACCCGAGACGACATGCGATTTTTTGAGTTTCCGTATATTCCATTATATATATATATATGTAACACCAATACTATATAAATAAATTTTCAGTCTATTATTAAAACATGTTACTGGTTTTTCTTTCAATTAACAGGAACAGCATACCATATTACATACTTAATCACTTTTATTGATTTAACGTAAATTTTATGTAAATTTTTACCTGGTGGGGTCAGGTTAATGACGTCATAAGTAATCTTCTCTAGGTTACCGAGAGGTAAAATTAAGGGTACTAATTACCTTTGATGTGAACATGCCACATGTGAAATATCAAAGTAATTGATTGAGAAATGTCGACGATATGTCTAATAACGTCACTGAAATGCGCTAAAATGCAATTTGATGACGTCACAGGTCATCTTCTAGGGGGCCACCCTAAAGTCAAATTATGGCTACTAATTACCTTTAATGTGAACATACCTCCTGTGAAATATCAAGGTAATTGGTTGAGAAATGTTGATGATATCATTAATGAAGTCACAAACAATGGGGAAGAATGCCCCAAAAATGTCCCGTTTTATACCTTTCCATAGGCATTCCCCAAATTGGGTCAAAATCCCGTCACAAAAATGCCCGTAACTCGTCACAGGAGTAGAATTTTATTATTTAAAAATTCCATTGGAGTCATTTATAAAAAAATGACCTACTATGCCTATCATTTCTTTTCTTTGTTTCACATCGGACATAATAAAATATATGAAAAGTCATGCGCAGATGAAACTTAGAAACTCAGAAACTCGGAAATTCAGAAACTCGAAAACTCGGAAACTCAAAAAGTCGTATGTCGTTTCAAGGCTTTCATACCAAATGCCACGTGGGGTCTGTCTGTCTGCCTCACTGTCTGCCTGTCTGTCTCTCTCTCTCTCACACACACACATACACGCGCGCACACACACGCACGCACGCACGCGCGCGCGCACGCCCGCCCGTTGTGGCTCGCGCATACACAGTATCGGCCGATAACATCGTATTTCTACGTTTCTATAGCAGACATCGACTTCCCGACAGTCCCTTTATGTGAAAATTCCCCATCCGAGGGTGCCAGAGCAACGAGCTGTCAGCGCAGGATGTCTACAGAAATGAGGTGTATAGCACGATTTTGCCCCCGATGAGCGAGAGGCGATGTCCAGCATACATTGGTCGCGTGTAAACTTTCCACGCTCGTGCACTTGTGATTTTTAAATTGACAGAATATAATCGACAATTCTCACATCAAGCTACTTTCGCATTTTTACTCTCTCTTCCTTTCTTTGTAGTGTGTCGTAGCCTGGACCCGTCTGGACCATGTCGAAGAGCCAGTATCATCGGCAATGTATATGTAGTGACCAAGCTGTGTGCTGGTGGTGTGATCGTAGCCTGGACCCGTCTAAGCCGCTGGCGCCGTCGCATTCTGCCTTATCCACTGGTACCAACCGGTGTTTGCCCAACTCCATCCACACACAGCTGTGATAGTGTAATATATAGTTGACCCTCTCATTAAAATCCTTCTCTCTCTCTCTCTGTTTTCTTTCTCCCCTCCATCTCTCTCTC
>NW_014577113.1:475599-476604 GCF_000485595.1 Priapulus caudatus | reverse complement strand
TATATATATGTAACACCAATACTATATAAATAAATTTTCAGTCTATTATTAAAACATGTTACTGGTTTTTCTTTCAATTAACAGGAACAGCATACCATATTACATACTTAATCACTTTTATTGATTTAACGTAAATTTTATGTAAATTTTTACCTGGTGGGGTCAAGTTAATGACGTCATAAGTAATCTTCTCTAAGTTACCGAGAGGTAAACTTCATGCTCAGAAACTCGGAAATTCAGAAACTCGAAAACTCGGAAACTCAAAAAGTCGTATGTCGTTTCAAGGCTTTCATACCAAATGCCACGTGGGGTCTGTCTGTCTGCCTCACTGTCTGTCTGTCTGTCTGTCTCTCTCTCACACACACACACACACATACACGCGCGCACACACACACATGCACGCACGCGCGCGCGCACGCCCGCCCGTTGTGGCTCGCGCATACACAGTATCGGCCGATAACATCGTATTTCTACGTTTCTATAGCAGACATCGACTTCCCGACAGTCCCTTTATGTGAAAATTCCCCATCCGAGGGTGCCAGAGCAACGAGCTGTCAACGCAGGATGCCTACAGAAATGAGGTGTATAGCACGATTTTGCCCCCGATGAGCGAGAGGCGATGTCCAGCATACATTGGTCGCGTGTAAACTTTCCACGCTCGTGCACTTGTGATTTTTAAATTGACAGAATATAATCGACAATTCTCACATCAAGCTACTTTCGCATTTTTACTCTCTCTTCCTTTCTTTGTGGTGTGTCGTAGCCTGGACCCGTCTGGACCATGTCAAAGAGCAAGTATCATCGGCAATGTACATGTAGTGACCAAGCTGTGTGCTGGTGGTGTGGTCGTAGCCTGGACCCGTCTGAGCCGCTGGCGCCGTCGCATTCTGCCTTATCCATTGGTACCAACCGGTGTTTGCCCAACTCCATCCACACACAGCTGTGATAGTGTAATATATAGTTGACCCTCTCATTAAAATCCTTCTCTTTCTCTCTTTTCTTTCT
>NW_014577113.1:464325-467620 GCF_000485595.1 Priapulus caudatus | reverse complement strand
GATAGATAGATAGATAGATAGATAGATAGATAGATAGATAGATAGATAGATAGATAGATAGATAGATAGATAGATAGATAGATAGATAGACGGATATATATAGAGATAGATAGATAGATAGATAGATAGATAGCTCGATAGTTATATAGGTATATGTTATGTCGAATTATCACGCACTAGTAATTGACTATGGCGAGCCCGTTAAAATAAGTCAAAGAGGCACGAGAGAGTCAGCCATTTGTTAGTTACAGTCGTTACTTAAAGATGTGTGTTACTATTGGAATAAGACATGTCCTTTGTTTAGGTACCACATGTATGGACCGGACACCAACGAGCTAGCAGTGGTGACCAACGTGCAGGGTCAAGACAAAAAACCACTCTTCAGGTTGGGTGGCTCTCACGGTGACATGTGGAGATTGGCTGAAATTCAGTTTCAGAACCCTTCGAACGAACCTACTAAGGTCATTGTTAGCATCTGTGCCTATAGCTGTCATGATTCAATGCAGCAGATTGCAAAAGTTAAGAAACGTCGAAAAAGTAAACTCGCTAAAGGTTAAATGCAGTAAAAGTTAAAGTAAAACGAAGAATGAAAGTTAAAAAGTTAAAATGTTTAATTGTTAGGCGGTTGAGTCCAGTTGATGAAGAAAGTTGGAATTATAGCCTTTAAAATATTTTATTATAGAAACGATTAGACCTACAGGTTGCAATTATGAGTTTGTCGGTTATAGCGCTCTTAAATTTGCAGTCAACAATCTTGGTTTTTTAATTTTTCTAGGTCGTGTTTATAGGATATGCGAGTAAAACGGCCTTCGTTGAGATCTCTCTGGATGACGTTAGCTTGATTATGGGTCATTGCCCACCAACGAGTGAGTATCAAGTGTGTTAATGTGAAAGCTTGCATATGTGCCACTGTCAATCGTTTAAATGGTAAAGGGTAACGTAAAATATACACAGTATGTGTGCACACAGATGGATATAATCACAACAGGAGTGAATAATAATAGAAATAAAATAATAAAAATAAATAATAATCTATTATTATTCACTCCTGATTACACTACATGTGTTAAAATGCGATCGAAGCATATTATTGTCGGCCAAGTAAAAAATATTCTCTCTGATACGTCTCCTGCAGGCTTGTGTGACTTCCAGTTGGACACCTGTAGTTTCACTAACGATGCTACGGCAGATTTCAACTGGCAGCGGTCCAAGGGTCAGTCGATAGCATCAGGTGTTGGACCTCCCTATGACCACACATACGGCACGGAATTCGGTAACAACAATTCCCCGTTTGAATTTATTCCACATTATACCGAATGCATTCATATGAATAGATTGGTCGGAATTCGTGGGCGTCGGCGCGATTGTCATTTCTTTTCTCAGATGGCGCAACACCATTTGCAAAAATATTAATATTAATATTAAGTTATTATTGTTCTATGTGCTATCGTATTGATTATAAACCATATTTATTACATAAATTATACTAATTATTATCATTAGTATTATTATTATTATTAATATTATATGCATTTTATTAATATAGTTATATTATTAAAGCATTATAATAATATTACTATTACAGGTTACTACATGTACATCGACGCCTCTAAGCAGACAGACGGCCAGAAGGCGCGCTTACAAACCGATAGGCGGCTACCAACTCTGGGCACGTGCGTGCAATTCTGGTACCGCATGAATGGAACCATCGTTGGTCACCTGAATGTCTATGTTGCTAAAGGACTCTCAGGTATGTTAGCTGCTAATGACAACCAGTCGATTTTCGTTCGTTAGCAGGAATTTCAATCAATATAATCGTACATTGCAATGCGCCCTCTTTCTCGCTCACGCTCTCTCTGTCTCTCTCGCACAGTCTCACTCCCTCTCTCTCTCTCTCACTCTCTCACTCTCTAATATATATAAATATAATATTATAATAATATTATAGTATATATGGAGAGAGAGAGAGAGAGAGAGACGATGAGAGAGAGAGAGCGAGAGGGGGGAGAGGACGCATTGTAATCAGTCGTAGTATAAAAAATGTATACGACAAAAGTGCTCATCTTTTTAGCAGTAGAAATGAACCTGATGAAAATTAAACTAACCCTAAATTAGGTTATTAATGTGAAAGTAGTTTAAGTATCCTTTTATCTTCCGCGGCAGCTGCACTTGGCAGACCGGTCTGGTCAAAATTCAACAGTCAAGGAGATCACTGGAGACCAGCGCAATTTTCAGTCAGTTCAGCAGATCAATGGAAGGTTAGTACTTGACAGCCATGCCGAAAAGTATACACTTGATAAAGAGATTGCAGGCAATAGAGAAATCTGTTCATTTCAAGCACATCGAGTGACTCCGGTATTGCTAACAACGTAATTATTGCCTATTTTCTGGGTCGATAAGAAATTTTGTAGAAGAATTAAGGCAAGAAATAAAAACGTGTTCTATTTCAATATAATCGTTCAACATTATTTGCCCTTTGGGGGAAGCACATAGTAATATACCAGATAGCAACCTTGCATTATATATACTCACTTAGTATCATTATGTAATCGACTTAATATCAAATATAAGACAATTATTCTAATGAGACAGCTCTTGTAATTAGGTTATTCTTGTAATTGGACAGATCTTGTTGTGTGTGTGTGTTTAGGTCATCTTTGAGGCCAGCGCTACGTATTCATCGTCTAATAGCATTGCTATCGATGACTTCCGAATATTGAACGCGGCATGCTCGCAACCAGGTACCATTTCATACGTTTAAGGAAGTACCCAGGTTTGGGTTTAAAGAGGAAGGCGGAATTTCCGACTAATCTCAGCTACTGGTACAAACCACGCCAAAACTAGAAAGCACCAAGTGCAGTTAAAGGGTGAATTGTGCTAATTAGGGAATGATATCATAAACTAATTGATTATTTGCGTGTGAAACAGCGTCGTGTGATTTCGAATCGGACAAGTGCCTATGGATAGATTACGAGAGGGCCGATTTCTCGTGGATCCGCCACAGTGGAAGTTCGAATCAGTTTGGCACAGGTCCCTCCACCGATCACACGCTGGGAACTAACACAGGTACGCACGCTTACCGTATAGAGCACGCCAATTTGTTACCTGTTTATTAGAACGTGTTAATTAGCCGTCTGATTTCCACGGACCAAACCTGTTTAATATATGTTTGCCGACTATGCAGTTAGCGGCTATAACACTATTTGGCTTCGAGAAGTTATTGTATGTCAATTAACAATTATATCATCTCTCTGTCTTACACGCACGCACATACGCATGTACGCACGCACGCACG
>NW_014577113.1:462139-464300 GCF_000485595.1 Priapulus caudatus | reverse complement strand
ATGATTTGCTTACAACGTCGGGCTCATGCCATTCGGGTAAGTGCAAGAAGCG
This sequence comes from Priapulus caudatus, assembly GCF_000485595.1. NCBI lineage: Eukaryota > Metazoa > Priapulida > Priapulimorpha > Priapulimorphida > Priapulidae > Priapulus > Priapulus caudatus. The sequence continues at coordinate 464,248 of NW_014577113.1, read as the reverse complement.
CCATCTCGTGACACATATATTGACCGTACCATGATAACAGGCAGGCGACAGATATCCACATCCAAGTGTGGCTTTAGGCCACCTCATTCCCCGCCGGTGGCTTCCAGCCCCCTTCAGCTCACTCCGGCAATAACCCTTCCGCGACCGAAAATAGTTCTTTTTGTTTACGTATTTTAGTAATCCTAAAACAAGTTACCATGTTATATGCCGATTGTATACCCATAGGCTTAGATAGAGCATTAAATATGAAAAAAAAAAACAAGACAAACCAGTACCACATATATAGTATTTGTATGACGGGGGCCTAAGGCCACCTATATAGTATTATAATAATAGAATAGTGTATGGGGGCCCAAGGCCACATATATAGTATTTGTATGACGGGGGCTTAAAGCCACCTATATAGTATTGTAATAATAGTGTATGCTGGGGGCCCAAGGCCACATATATAGTATTTGTATGACGGGGGCTTAAAGCCACCTATATAGTATTGTAATAATAGTGTATGCTGGGAACCCAAGGCCACATATATAGTATTTGTATCACGGGAGCCTAAGGCGACCTATATAGTATTGCAATAATAGAATAGTGTATGATAGGGGCTCAAGGCCACATATATAGTATTTGTATGATGGGGCACTAAGGCCACCTATATAAAATTGTAATAGTAGTATATGATGGGGGCCCAAGGCCACCTATATACATAGTATTTGTATGACGGAGGTCTAAGGCCACCTATATAGTATTATAATAATAGAATAGTGTATGGGGGCCCAAGGCCACATATATAGTATTTGTATGACGGGGGATTAAAGCCACCTATGTAGAATTGTAATATTAGTGTATGGTGGGGGCCCAAGGCCACATATATAGTATTTATATGGCGGGGGCCTAAGGCCACCTATATAGTATTGTAATAATAAAATAGTTTATGATGGGGGCCCAAGGCCACATATATAGTATTGTAGATGACGGTGGCCTAATGCATTCTATATAGTATTGTAGTATAGTGTATGCTGGCAGCCCACCAAGGCCATATATATAGTATTGTGTAAGAAGGGGACCCAAGGCCTCCTATATAGTAGTGTGTGGTAAGCCCCTGGTTGTACGCTATACCGCCTCCAGCAAAGATAAGTAGGCGGAATCACTTGCACAGTGTATTATTGCGCCAGCGGTGCCCTAGGCCCCCGGTGGCTAACTTGGATGTGGATATCTGTCGCCTGCATACGCAGCCGGGACCTTACATGCCATGTATTTCTCCTATTTCTTAAATGATGTCAACTGATGGAATATTATCATATAAATCTATGATAGGATAACTCCTCTTCATTTTAAATGCATAAACTTTGCAAAATACGATGTCTCTCGGGAGATATTGCGCATGCGCGCGCACCGTGTTAAGCGTGCAGTGCTGTCTGGGGCAAACTTGGGAGACTGAGCAAAGGCGGCAGGAAAGATAGCTGGAGGCGGTAGAAGAAGAAGGAGGCTGAGCGAGGAACAGGGGAGGCAAGGGGAAGGACGCGAGGGCATAAAGTAGGTGTTTTGTACCCTACATGCTAGAGCGCTCTCGTAATTATAAACACAGGTCCACTGATAAATGTTTATTAGGGAAATCCATGCTGAGATACCCCCTAACTATTTTAAATGCATATTCATTACAAAATACAATTCCTCTGGTGAGATATTGCGCATGCGCTAACACACTAACGTAGCGAGATTGTGTACTGGCTGGTATACGCAGCCGGGACCTTACATGCAAGGTCTTCCTCCTATTTCCTAAATGCTGTCTACAGATGGAATGGTATTATATAAATGTATGCTAGGATAAGTCCTTTTCATTTTAAATGCATAATCTTTGCAAAATACGATTTCTTTCAGAAGATATTGCGCATGCGCGCGCATCGTGTTAGGCGTGCAGTGCCGTCTGAGGAGAACTTCATAATATAGCTTACTGCGGGGGAGAGGGGATGGGAGACTAAGAAAAGGCGGCAGGGAATATACCTGGGGCGGTAGAAGAAGAAGGAGGCTGAGCGAGGGACAGGGGAGGCAAGGGGAAGGACGCGAGGGCATAAAGTAAGTGTTTTGTACCCTACATGCTAGGGCGCTCTC
>NW_014577113.1:460121-462129 GCF_000485595.1 Priapulus caudatus | reverse complement strand
ATATATACATATATATTGTTATGAAATATAATGCAGAACAGAGTTCTACAAAACAATGAAGAATCATATACTATATGATTATCTATAACCAGTAACTATATTTAATCCCGTTTTTCTCTGCGCACTTCACTCATTCGCCTCAGGTATCACATGTATGGATCGAACGTAGGTGGTCTACGTGTGTTGCGGACGCGCCTGGTGACGGATGAGAAATCTATCGTGTGGGAAGCGTGGGGTGATAAAGGAAACCAGTGGAACTTCGCTAACATCACAATCAACACGGCCTCTTCTGCAGCTGAGGTATTTGCTCGCTAGAAATGTATTCAATCGCTCCTCTGTCTGAAATTCAGCGGAAATGCAAAATTATCAAATGTAATTATATTAAAAAAATGCTAAATGTTGTTATACAATAATGATGAGGCGAATGGGATCCTACGCGCAAGTTTTAATTCACACGTAGTAGGTAAACGAGGTTAATGTTGGTGTTTGCTGCACATCACACCATTCATCTAGATCATGATCGAAGGCCTAAAGGGTAGCGGCAACTTAGGAGACATCGCCATTGATGATTTGCTTACAACGTCGGGCTCATGCCATTCGGGTAAGTGCAAGAAGCGCCATCTCGTGACACATATATTGACCGTACCATGATAACAGGCAAGCACAGACTGAATCCACATCCAAGAGACTGTGGCTTGGTAGCGCCGCACCTCATTCCCCGCCGGTCATGGCTTTCCAGCCTTTTCAGCTCCACTCCGACAATCAACCCTTCGCCGACCGAAATGAGTTCTTATTTGCAGTTTACGTATTTTAGTAATGCCCTAAAACAATTACCATGGTAATGCCGATGTAGACCCGATAGGCCTTTAGATAAGAGCCTATTTAATAGGCAAAAAAAGGAAGCACAACACAGCTACCCAGCCACGTCGGCTAGAGTTACTTCTGTAGCCAGCGGTGTATAGGTGCGGCGCGGGCGGGCTCGTTCAAATTTGTATGACGGGGCTAAGCGCCACCTATATAGAATGCGTAAAAAATAGTTCTGAAGTGCTGGGCCCAAGCCGCCACATATATAGTATTGTAATGACGCGGGGCCTAAGGCCCAGCTTATATGAGTTATTAGCTAATAATAAGAATAGTGTATGCATGGCGACAAGGACGCACATTTTAGTATTTGTATGGACGCCGGGGGATTAAGGCCAGACACCTATGTAGAAGTGTAATTATTTAGCTGCAATATATGGTGGGCGGCCAAGCCACATATATAGTACTTGTCAGATGACGGATGGCCTAATGACATTCATATATTAGTATTGGTAGTAATAGCTGTATTGCTGGCCAGCCCACAAGGCCATATATATGAGTATGTGTAGAAGCCGGGACCCAAAGCCCTCCCTATAATAGCTAGGGTGCGTAAGGGGACCCAGGGCCCTGCTTGTGACGCCCTTATTACCCCGACCTCCACGCAAACAGAAACCAGTAGCCCGGAATCACTCTGCACAATGGTATATTGCGCCAGCGGTGCCCCTAGGCCCCCTCGGTCCTGGCCGCAGTTAAGCGTCAAAGCTTGCGATGCTGGATATCTGTCCCTGCATTGACGCAGCCAGGGACGTCTTACTATTGCCATGTATTCCTCCATATTTCTTAAAATGATCGTAACTGATGGAATATTATATCATATAATCTATGCCAGAATAAGTACTCTTCACTTTAAATCGCATAAACTTAGCCCAAAATACCGACCTCTCTCTCGCGAGCATATTGCGCATGCGCGCGCACCGTTTAAGCGCTGCAGTGCTGTCTGCGGGCAAAGTCATCTAACTATAGCTTGCTAAAGGCGGAAAGGGGATGGGAGGACTGGGCAAAGGCGCAGGGAAGGATAGCTGGAGGTGTAGAAGGACAGAAGGAGGCTGCAGCGAAGAACAGGGGAAGGCAAGCGCGGATAAGCGACGCTGATTGTTTCAGTTTTAGAAGTTAGTGTTGTGTGTTGATTTCGCTAGCGGCGTTCTTT
>NW_014577113.1:455544-458286 GCF_000485595.1 Priapulus caudatus | reverse complement strand
TATCCCCAAAACATTTTAAATGTATATTCATCACAAAATATAACTCATCTGGTGAGATATTGCGCATGCGCTAACATACTAACGTAGCCAGATTGTTTACTGGCTGGTACACGCAGCGGGGACCTTACATGCAAGGTCTTCCTCCTATTTCTTAAATGATGTCAACTGATGGAATGGTATTATATAAATGTATGTTAGGATAAGTCCTTTTCATTTTAAATGCATAATCTTTGCAAAATACGATTTCTCTCGAAAGATAGTGCGCATGCGCGCGCATCGTGTTAGGCGTGCAGTGCCGTCTGAGGAGAACTTCATAATATAGCTTGCTGCGGGGGAGAGGGGATGGGAGACTGAGGAAAGGCGGCAGGGAATATACCTGGGGGCGGTAGAAGAAGAAGGAGGCTGAGCGAGGGACAGGGGAGGCAAGGAGAAGGACGCGAGGGCATAAAGTAGGTGTTTTGAACCCTACATGCTAGGGCGCTCTCGTAATTATAAACACAGGTCCACTGATAAAAGTTTATTAGGGAAATCCATGCTAAGATACCCCCTAACTATTTTAAATGCATATTCATCACAAAACACAATTCCTCTGGTGAGATATTGCGCATGCGCTAACACACTAACGTAGCCAGATGGTGTACTGGCTGGTATACGCAGCGGGGACCTTGCATGCAATGTCTTCCTACTATTTCTTAAATGTCTACTGATTAAATATTATCATATAAATCTATGCTAGGATAACTCTTCTTCATTTTAAATACATAAACTTTGCAAAATACGATTACCCTCGGATGATATTGCGCATGCGCGCGCACCGTGTTAGGCGTGCGGTGCCGTCTGAGGCAAACTTCATAATATAACTTGCTGGGGGGCGAGGGGATGAGAGACTGAGGAAAGGCGGCAGCAAAGATAGCTGGGAGCGGTAGAAGACGAAGGAGGCTGATCGAGGGACAGGGAAAGTAAGGGGAAAGACGCGACGGCCTAAAGTAGGTGTTTTGTACCCGACATGCTAGGGCGCTCTCCTAATTATAAAAACAGGTCTACTAATAAAAGTTTATTAGGGAAATCTATGCTGAGATATCCCCTAAACATTTTAAATGTATATTCATCACAAAATATAACTCATCTGGTGAGATATTGCGCATGCGCTAACACACTAATGTAACCAAATTATGTACTGGCTTGTATACGCAGCCGGGACCTTACATGCAAGGTTTCCCTCCTATTTCGTAAATGATTTCTACTGATGGAATGTTATCATATAAACCTATGCTAGGATAATTCCTCTTTATTTTAAATGCATAATCTTTGCCAAATACAATTTCTCTTGGGAGATATTGCGCATGCGCGCGCATCGCGTTAGGCGTGCAGTGCCATCTGAGGAGAACTTGATAATATCGCTTGCTGCAGGGGAGAGGGGATGGGAGACTGAGCAAAGGCGGCAGGGAAGATAGCTGGAGGCAGTAGAAGAAGAAGGAGGCTGAGCGAGGAACAGGGGAGGCAAGGGGAAGGACGCGTGGGCATAAAGTAGGTGTTTTGTACCCTACATGCTAGGGCGCTCTCGTAATTATAAACGCAGGTCCACTAATAAAAGTTTATTAGGGAAATCCATGCTCAGATACTCCCTAACTATTTTAAATGCATATTCATCACAAAACACAATTCCTTTGGTGAGATGTTGCGCATGCGCTAACACACTAACGTAGCCAGATTGTGTACTGGCTGGTATACGCAGCCGGGACCTACATGCAAGGTCTTCCTCCTATTTCCTAAATGCTGTCTATAGATGGAATAGTATTATATAAATGTATGTTAGGATAAGTCTTTTTCATTTTAAATGCATATTCTTTACAAAATACGATTTCTCTCGGGAGATATTGCGCATGCGCGCGCATCGTGTTAGGCGTGCAGTGCCGTCTGAGGAGAACTTCATAATATAGCTTACTGCGGGGGAGAGGGGATGGGAGACTAAGAAAAGGCGGCAGGGAATATACCTGGGGGCGGTAGAAGAAGAAGGAGGCTGAGCGAGGGACAGGGGAAGCAAGGGGAAGGACGCGAGGGCATAAAGTAAGTGTTTTGTACCCTACATGCTAGGGCGCTCTCGTAATTATAAACACAGGTCCACTGATAAAAGTTTATTAGGGAAATCTATGCTGAGATATCCCCTAAACATTTTAAATGTATATTCATCACAAAATTTAACTCCTCTGGTGAGATATTGCGCATGCGCTAACACACTAACGTAGCCAGACTGTGTACTGGCTGGTAGACGCAGTTGGGACCTTACATGCAAGGTCTTCCTCCTATGCTATATATGCTAGGATAACTACTCTTTATTGTATATGCATAATCTTTGCAAAATACGATTTCTCACGGGAGATAATGCGCATGTGGACGGAGCGTGTGAGGCGTGTAGTGACGTCTGAGGCAAACTTCATAATATTGCTTGCTGCGGGGAGAGGGGATGGGAGACTGAGGAAAAGCGACAGGGAAGGTAGCTGGGGGCGGTAGAAGAAGAAGGAGGCTGAGCGAGGGACAGGGGAGGCAAGGGGAAGGACGCGAGGGCATAAAGTAAGTGTTTTGTACCCTACATGCTAGGGCGCTCTCGTAATTATAAACACAGGTCCACTGACAAAAGTTTATTAAGGAAATCCATGCTGAGATACCCCTAACAATTTTAAATGCATATTCATCACAAAATACAATTTCTCTGGTGAGATATTGCGCATGCGCTAACACACT
>NW_014577113.1:453562-454639 GCF_000485595.1 Priapulus caudatus | reverse complement strand
CGAGGGACAGGGAAAGTAAGGGGAAAGACGCGACGGCCTAAAGTAGGTGTTTTGTACCCGACATGCTAGGGCGCTCTCCTAATTATAAAAACAGGTCTACTGATAAAATTTTATTATGGAAATCTATGCTGAGATATCCCCTAAACATTTTAAATGTATATTCATCACAAAATATAACTCCTCTGGTGAGATATTGCGCATGCGCTAACACACTAACGTAGCCAGACTATGTACTGGCTGGTAGACGCAGTTGCGACCTTACATGCAAGGTCTTCCTCCTATGCTATATATGCTAGGATAACTCCTCTTTATTGTATATGCATAATCTTTGCAAAATACGATTTCTCACGGGAGATATTGCGCATGTGCACGCACCGTGTTAGGCGTGTAGTGCCGTCTGAGGCAAACTTCATAATATTGCTTGCTGCGGGGAGAGGGGATGGGAGACTGAGGAAAGGCGGCAGGGAAGATAGCTGGAGGCGGTAGAAGAAGAAGGAGGCTGAGCGAGGGACAGGGGAGGCAAGGGAAAGGACGCGATGGCATAAAGTAAGTGTTTTGTACCCTACATGCTAGGGCGCTCTCCTAATTATAAACACAGATCCACTGATAAAAGTTTATTAAGGAAATCCATGCTGAGATACCCATTAACCATTCTAAATGCGTATTCATCACAAAATACAATTCCGCTGGTGAGATATTGCGCATGCGCTAACACACTAACGTAGCCAGATTGTGTACTGGCTGGTATACGCAGCCGGGACCTTACATGCCATGTCTTCCTCCTATTTATTAAATGATATTAACTGATGGAATATTATCATATAAAACTATGCTAGGATAACTCCTCTTTATTTTAAATGCATAAACTTTGCAAAATACGATGTCTCTCGGGAGATATTGCGCATGCGCGCGCACCGTGTTAGGCGTGCAGTGCTGTCTGGGGCAAACTTCATAATATAGCTTGCTAAAGGGGAAAGGGGATGGGAGACTGGGCAAAGGCGGCAGGGAAGATAGCTGGAGGTGGTAGAAGAAGAAGGAGGCTGAGCGAAGAACAGGGGAGGCAAGGGGAAGGACGCG
>NW_014577113.1:448541-450935 GCF_000485595.1 Priapulus caudatus | reverse complement strand
CGATCAATTAATCGCCCTGCATTTTATCGAATATTCTCGAACCTATCGAAAAAAGTCGTGCACACTCTGCATAAAGTCAGTGCATAGTGAATGTTGTTATGACAAAGACATAGCGCGTGGAACATAATGTATGAATAGTAACGCAATATGACGCGCATTGTACAGTAATGCGGGTCAGTACAAAGTAAATATTATTTTCCGCTGCGGCAGGGGTGCGTTGACTTAACGCTGCTTCAGGGGCATGATTTTCGCATCATTTTTTTCCTTTTGCAATGTCAGATGACCTCTGAGGTCAAATCCAATCTGCCCATGTATAGCATTCAACATCAAAAGTTACATCGAATGGCCATCCTTGGACATATCTAGAGTGGCCCGTCTGTAACAGACAAACAGAGAATCTTCCACAATTATGTATTAGATTTGTATGACGAGGGCCTATGGCCACCTATATAGTATTGTAATAATATAATAGTGTATGATGGGGGCCCAAGGCCACATATATAGTATTTGTATGACGGGGGCCTAAGCAAGGCCACCTATATAGAATTGTAATAATAGTGTATGATGGGGGCCCAAGGCCACATATATAGTATTTGTATGACAGCGGCCTAAGGCCACCTATATAGAATTGTAATAATAGTGTGTGATGGGGGCCCAAGGCCACATATATAGTATTTGTATGGCGGGGGTCTAAGGCCACCTATATAGTATTGTAATAATAGAATAGTTTATGATGGGTGCCCAAGGCCACATATATAGTATTGTATATGACGGTAGCCTAATGCCATCTATATAGTATTGTAGTATAGTGTATGCTGGTGGCCCACCAAGGCCACATATACAGTATTGTGTATGAAGGGGGCATAATGCCTCCTATATAGTAGTGTGTGGTAAGCCTTGGTCCACTCCTCCATGGCGCCTCCAGCAAAGAAAAGTAGATTGCATCACTTGCACAGTGTATTATTGCGCCAGCGGGCCCCTAGGCCCCCGGTGGCTCAATATTTATTTATTTATTTATTCAGCATATATTTCTTATTGTCGATTTATTATTTGTAACGCCTTCATTACTTAGTAGCGTATCGCTTATTTTCAAGTAGCCGTAACAAAGTTTTCATATTTTCGCAGGTACGGGACAGGTGACTTTTAATTGTAACAATCAAGCTAGATTGACAATTCCTTCCGAGAAAGTGTGCGACTTCATAGAGGACTGTCCTAATGGAGCAGATGAATCAAACTGCGGTATTTATCACCCTTATAATCTATACATCTAGTTCTCCGCCACTGTCTTGTTTTAGATGCCTTCGTTGCCTCCTGGTATTATTATCGGAAATCATAAATAAGTAAGTTCCTTACAATGTATCGCCAACGTCAGAGTCAGGCAAGACACAAAATTATCAATAAACTACTAAGGCGTGAATTTTCTTACAGATAACGTATGAATGTTTGTAGTTGCGTACAGGTTTACTATATATTTACTGTAAAATACATGAGTAATGATGATCAGTGGGATACAATAACGATTGCAAAATGTAAATGAATATGAGCTGAGGTTCAAATATCGGACGACTAACTTTACCAGCGCTACTTCCTTTCATTTTATTTTTAAATTACTTTTTGATTTCAGGTCAGTGCAATTTCGAACGAGACAGCTGTAGCTGGACATCGACAAGTACGTATACACTACAGTGGGTCAGAGACAAAGATGGAGGCGACATCAGCACAGATAAGGGTCCGCCCGTCGACCACACGCTAGGAACGATAAATGGTTTGTACACGCTGGGAACCAACACGCCTACCAACGGCCGTCAATCGGTTTCTTGGCACGTCCGTAAAAAACTTACTAAGCTGCCAAGATATTGTGATGCAATCGAATATACAAGGCCTAGTTCTTCTAGGTGCTTTTGCGTCCACATTGCGTTATCATTATTAGTAGATATTATAGCATGGTATTATAGTACTGTTCTATAGTATCACGAAGTCTTAATGTTAAGGGTGAATTACTGAATTTGAGTGAATCTTCGTTTTAATAAAAGCGTATTTATTTGTTTCCGTTTGTAATAGAAGAACAAAACAATCTGGCCATCAGACTCATGTTATGTGAATTTGGTGTAGGTTGGTATATGACAGTAGAACCAGCAGCCTCTACACACTGGTCGCTTATCACTCTCACCGGTCGTCAGCTGAAGCCTGCAAGTCCTACATGTACCGTCAGCTTCTGGTACTGGATGAACTCTAATCACACCTGTAAGCATGATGAAACAGCAAGCCCGTTATCGAGCATCCATGACTGATTTATCTAATTCTGAAGTTACTGTCACATCAGCGATGCAGTGTGATATGTCATCAACTTATAGCGGAGAGAATGGGAAAAGCATGAACAGATATATTATTATT
>NW_014577113.1:444083-446045 GCF_000485595.1 Priapulus caudatus | reverse complement strand
CGCAGGGGACAGATATGAGATATCCACATCCAAGTGTGGCTTTAAGCCACCTCGTCCCCCGCCGGTGGCCTCCAGCCCCCGTCAGCTCACTCCGACAATAACCCTTCCGCGACCGAAAATAGTTCTTTTTGTTATAAGTAAGTTTTATAGTATAAAATTTTAGTATAAAATAGGTTACCATGGTATATGCCGATTGTATTACCCATAGGCATAAATATAGCATTACATAGGCAAAAACAAGACAAGCGCCAGTGGAGCACTCGGTAAGTTATTAGTAGCACGTTATAGTGTTGCCGGCGTTATATTTGTATGACGGGGGCCCAAGGCCACGTATATAGAATTGTAATAATAGTGTATGCTGGGGGCCTAAGGCCACATATATAGTATTTGTATGACGGAGGCCCAAGGCCACATATATAGTATTTGTATGACGGTAGCCTAAAGCCACCTATACAGAATTGTAATACGTAATAGAATAGTGTATGATGGGGGCCCAAGGCCACATATAGTATTTGTATGGCGGGGGCCTAAGGCCACCTATATAGTATTGTAATAATAGAATAGTGTATGATGGGGGCCCATGGCTACATATATAGTATTTGTATGACGGCGGACCAAGGCCACATATATAGTATTGTAATAATAGAATAGTGTATGAGGGGGGCCCATGGCCACATATATAGTATTTGTATGACGGGGGCCTAAGGCCACCTATATAGAATAGAATTGTAATAATAGTGTATGCTCGGGTCCATGGCCACATATATAGTATTTGTATGACGGGGGCCTAATGCCACCTATAAAGTATTGTAATAATAGAATAGTGTATGGGGGCCCAAGGTCACTTATATAGTATTGGGTAAGAATTGTAATAATAGTGTATGCTGGGGGGCGCAAGGCCACATATATATAGTAGTAGCAGGACACCCGGCGTTGCCTGGGAAATGCAGTACTCAGTTGGTGACTACTTGGTTGAAAGGAAAAGACCCCCACAATCTTCATGGAAATTCTGCATAAATATTTGCTTTCAAACAGGACATTTATATCTTTTGTAACATAGATATACGGGTCAAACAAAGTTGACTTCTTCCAAAATATAGACGAATAATTCTTAGCTAAGGGCTTCATGATAAACAATGTTCTTGGTTTTTTCACCTGGAGCATTTACATAAAGACTGCTGGGGCTGCCAAGTTGCCAACACGTAAACATGCAACATAGATTTGTCCGTGAGAGAAGCAGGGCTCTTTCAACTGCAGTCCAGCCACCTTCAACGGCTGACCCTGGGATTGTTTGATGGACATGGCGAAGCTAAGGCGTATGGGGAATTGGAGTCTTTTGAACTCAAATGGTATATCAGTGGGAATGATGGGGATTCTCGGAATGAATACATCTTCTCCCTTGCCACATCCAGAAAGTATTGTAGCCTCAATAACATGGGGCATAAGCTACTTATATATATATATATATATATCAGGAGCGTATAATGACAAATACGCGTATTTGTGTTAGACGCGTATTGGACGCGTGTTAGACGCGTATTGGTCATAATGACAATGAGCGTATTTGTCATTATACGCTCCTACTATATTATATATATTATATTATATATATATATTTAGTTATTTTATTATTATCTACTCGTATTTCATGCACGTTGGGGATCATTAAGTCGCCCTGTTTATCGAATATTTCGAACCTATCGAAAAAAGTCTGCCAACTCTGGCTAAAGTCGTGCATAGTGAATGTTGTGTTATGACAAAGACATAGGCGCGTGGAACATAATGTATGAATAGTAAGCGCATATGGCGCGCTTGCTACGTAATGCGGGTCAGGACAAGTTTAAATTTATTTCCGCATGCGGCAGGGGTGCGTTGACTTAGCGCTGCTTGCAGGGGATGATTTTCGCACTCATTTTTTTCTGTTTGCAATGTCAGGTGACCGTACTGAGGTCAAATCCATCT
>NW_014577113.1:439474-442505 GCF_000485595.1 Priapulus caudatus | reverse complement strand
CAGCGATGCAGTGTGATATGTCATCAACTTATAGCGGAGGGAATGGGAAAAGCATGAGCAGATATATTATTAGTAGTAGTATTATTATTATTATTATTATTATTATTATTAATATTATAACATATAGCATTCTTGTCTGATACGATATATGACGATAAATGTAGGAAGTAATGCTGACATACACCGTTATTTATGCTATAACGGGTGTTCGTTCCCCCAACATAGCGTACTCACCTTCTCTAAAAATGGAGCTAGGACACCATGAAAGCTCCACATTGAGTCCCATATACCAGGTATATGGAAACCTTGGCAATAAGTGGCAGAAGGCAACAGTATACGTCGGCCAGGTGGAGAGCGACTTCTATGTACGTACTATGCAGGGCTTCGATCGTTATAGTATACGGCAGACACATGAGCACATCGTAACATGTTAAGGACTAAGATATGCAGGAATGTAGCGTGGTATATCGGCGCTGGGCGTGGTGACAGTACCCTTAACAAATTGACAAAGGATCTATAGTGTATTTCGCGTGGACAGTAGAGATGGATTCCTGGACTCAATTCGAATTAGCAAGACATACTTAACTCACGCACATGTGTCTATCTCACGCAGAATTGCTAATACACGACTAATGTAGTGCATAATTGGTATGCAATGTATAATAAATAAACATTACGTAATGCATATATTGGTACGACAATATTTCACTAACGCACAATCAGTATCATATGAAAAGCAAACTAATATGCGTATATATAATATAAACACTCGACGAAACTGACTCCATGCAATTTAAATGACTCCAATGTAATTCTTAATGTTCGATCTAGCTGCAATTCAGCGTGAACAAGCCCACGATTGATGACGTGGTGAGTCAGATAGGCATTGATGATATCACGATGGATCATTGTGGATACCCACGTAAGTATCGCCTTGAAAATCAAGCCAATTAAATATTTACTATATTTATCTGGCTTTTGTGATCGTGACATTAGTTTTTATACGTTTCAAGGCTCTTACAATTAACAATAATTGTGCTGCTGAATATTTGTAGTAACGATAATGTAGGGCTATATATTTATATTCATATTAAACCTAGGAATGACATGGTTTTTGTACGGCTTCTAAAACGCGGCAAGATAGTGTTTTACACGTTTATTGAACTGTAGTTGGTGAGTGCGGTAATGACCCACATACCTCTGATACATTAGAATTGTAGATTTTCTATTAATTTAGTGACGAAAGGCAATATTGGCAAGTATTTTAGTGCCAGAATAAGAATCTGACTATTAAAAATAACGCTGTTCTATTCTGTTCTACAGCTCCAGAACCTACGTGCAGTGCTGACAAATTTCACTGTACCAGTAGAGCATGCGTGCCGCTGAACTGGCGATGTGACTACTCAGATGACTGCGGAGACGGCTCTGACGAACTCAACTGCTGTAAGCATTTACCTTAAGCGTTTGTGTGTACGTGCGGGCGTGCGGGCGTGCGTGCCAGAGCTCATGTAATTCATGGTCATAGAAAATAACGAAATCGGAGCAGTAAAAATGGGAAATTCTTGTGCGGCACGGGTACTTAAATCAATGTAATTGGATACGGATAGCTAGACAGATAAATACATATCAAGACGTAGGAATAACGCAGCGTTCCCTGTTTGATTACATTAATCTGAAAGGAAACGGAAAAAACCATAGCACCAAAGCCATATTTTGTTGCGCATCGACAGCGAAAAACCTAGGACTCTGTAAACACGTTTTCTCAATAAATAACCCTAGTATTGAAACATCAAGTAAGCACGGATCACGCTATCGCTCTCCCTGCACGCCGGTAACAATGTCGTGCGGATAAAGTGTCCTCGTAACTCCGTAGTGTTTGCTGACATGTCGCACACTTGCAACAGATGATTACGAGATCAAGACAAACCTAGAGACGGACATATGGCCGTTTACGCTCAGCACGGAGAGCGCGTTGTATTGGCGACACGTCAATAGCATCTACTATAGTATGCAAGGTCCGTGGAGGGACCACACACGCGGAACCGCAGCAGGTCAGTAACTCAGTGCGATGTCATGCTGTAGCAAGAAGCCTTGGCATGAGGAGGATGATTACTGGATGTGATTCCACTAGGCATCCAACGCTTCAGTGGCAATAATTGACGCCATGATGGCAATAAATCGAGCATATGAAGATTCTCTGGCTCGTGTGTTTATGCTCATTTGCTGCTTTAATAGATTCCATCTGGTTGATGTTTAAAATGAGAAAATAGAGGTAATTAGAAGTCAAAATTTGCGGAACAGAGGAAGTGGACCAAGCGAATTTAAGGTTAGGACAGAGCTTGGGACTATGATCAATCTTTCAGTAATAGTCAAAAGTAGTATCACTTATTGTGACGATAATTTAACAACGATATACGCGTTAGAGCGACGTTTGATCGACAACACGTGTCAGAGAAACTAAAGCACCTATAGTTGCACAGGGCCTATGCTCCACAAACTGCGCAAAACGAACAAATATGATCACGCTAGAGTGTAAGTCTAAGTGAATCTAGTAATCAATCAATACCAATAATCAATATCATAACTTTGCAGACATTGTGAGGATTACCGTTTTGATTAATAATTGCTATTTCAGGATATTACATGCGCTTTCAACCATCGCAAGGCGCGGCAGGCGACGTCGCTTGGTTTCATTCGGAATCTTTTAAAACGACGACCTCTGGAGACTGCAAGGTTACAAATACGCACGATACCAATTAATGCATTTCACCATATCCTGTTTGTAATATACACGCGTCAATTATACTACGAGCACTTATCGCAAACGGAACTATACTTTTGCCGATAATTTCCGGAGGGAGCTGACAACCTCGTGCCAAGAGAGAATGAGAGAGAGAATGCGACAGAGAGAGGGAGAGAGAGAGAGAGAGAGAGAGAGAGAGAGGGAGGAGAGAGAGAGAGAGAGAGAGAGAGAGAGAGAGAGAGAGAGAGAGAGAGCGAGATAGAGAGAGAGAGGAGGAGAGAGAGAGAG
>NW_014577113.1:434786-439449 GCF_000485595.1 Priapulus caudatus | reverse complement strand
ATTTAATATAATATATATAAGCACATAAACATATAAACATGAGACGATGACGTAGACCATGTAAGTTGATAACTCGGTTACTATTTAAAAAAGCAAGCTTGATGACAGTTGCATGGATAAGATGCGTGATATACCTGTTCACGTTTACTGTTCTAGGTTTCTGTATGGGCCCGTACGCGCACAATTACAAACTTCGATAAGCATAGGCCTACGTATTATCGCGACAGCTCTGGATATCACTGTAGCTCGAATCTTATTACCAACTAAATTATTGGAATTTTGGGAATTTATATATTATTTGCAACCAAATAACACACTTCTGCATGCATTGCAGATTATTTTTGAAGGCGTGCTAGGCAACGAAACCAATGGCGTGGCAGCCATTGACGACGTTTCCTTCACACCGGACTGCAAACTATCCGACAGTAAGCTTTCGCAGTAACTAAACCACCAGTAATAGCAATGATTCTTGAATATGGATGCTACAGTATATATGATTTGAACATTGCAATTCTTAGAATGTGACTAAATAGTGTGATATATTTCAGTCAAAAAACTACTTAATAAAATTTTAGGCAGGCGCAATACAACAAACGAATTCAATCATTGTATTCAAGCGATAAATAATATCCGCGCGTATTCGAGAAATCAAAAAGCCACAGTTTTAAATCCATAAGTTTAAATCCCTAAGTGTTTATTTCGCGTAAAACATATAATCCGTGTTGTTTTCTCTCGTGTATGTGCGGTCATATTTAAGTTATTGTGTGATTTTATTTTTTAAATTTGACACGCACCAGCTAGCATAGTGAACGGAACCACGCCGGCTCCCACTCCAACGCCCTGCCCCGGCAAACAGTTCATGTGTGTAGGCGACACGTCTTGTATCCCACGGGAGAAAGTGTGTAACTTCATCAGCGACTGTGCCGATGCTTCCGACGAAGACGAATGCGGTAAATATTCTAGCACGAGAGAATATTCTCTGCGTGCGTGCGAAGCTCTACGGTTATACTTATAGCCCATTCGCTCCGCCATACGTTTCTTGTGACCAAAAATCTTCCCGGGGTAGAATGAATGGCTATAGAGATAGAACTAAGAAAGAAACACGCTTACGCAAGGCTGTACACTGCGATACTTACGCGCGGTCACTGCGTTACAGTACACGCGCAAAAAAACCACTAAGCATTTGCAATTGTATAATATACGCATTGTATGCATTGTATGTATTGTATGCATATGTATTGTATGCATTGTATCATCTCTATTATGAGCTCTTGATTGTATGCATTGTATAATATACGCATATGCAATTGTACAATAGGCGCGTTCACACACAAGAAAAACCGCGCTGCTCAGCCCGCTAATAGCGGAGATAATAGTGAGCTAATTGTGTCGTTGTTCACACAGGCGAATATCTCGCTAATCGCCGCGGTGCAAATATCACGCCGCGGTGCAAATAAGCGCGGTGATTCCAAATTAGTGCAGTCGGAAGTGTTCTTTGCAGCGCGCTATTTTGAGGGCGATTTAGTGAGCTAATTGCGTTCACACTTGTAAAAAGCTCAGTTTTTCGAGCGGGCTGCAAAAACCGGGTTTTGCAGCCCGCTAATTCGCGCCAGTGTGAACGCACCTAATATGTAAATATAATCATGCATGGAGCTCTGTCGCCAGGTAAGCACTATGACTTGAATAATCCTGAACTACGTGATCGTCTCCAGACTTCTTACATCTACTGTCTACATCTTCTTTCGAAAAACTGCAAATAACAAATTTACAACATTAGTATATACACACACACACACACACACATATATATATATATATGTGTATACACATATTCCCAAATGGACTATTATAAGATAAAAATAATAAATAATGAGATTCCCGTTATGTTCCTATCTAGGTGCGTGTACGTTTGAAAGTGGATATTGCGGATGGTCGGACTTCAGTGGCGGACGCTATATCTGGGAGCGATGGCTAGCAAAGGATTCACCAGCCATCAGTGGTCCACCCACCGACCACACCCTCGGTACTGGTGATGGTGAGTGCATTACTAGCTATACTACAGCACGCTGGCGTACGTGGACACGCTAGACTGTCAGGAAATGTTTAGTTCACTGCGTGATATCTACATCGTAGAGCTATTTACAGAGATTCGGTTATTTTCCTTGCACCTGAGCAAATAACGGGCCGGATTTTTTGGTAGGAAATGCTGCCGACTCGGCAAAGGTTAATAGATATAATTAGTAAATGTTAGACAAACCGCTGTATGAAACGGTCTATTTAACGTCACCATATACACACAAGTGTTGTATGCTAATATTATTAGATTATTATATATGTTCTTCCTTCGTCTAAAATTTTACGCGCGCCGCATTAGCAATTAGCACACTTGTGCGTATGCGAATAAAATGCGCGCACATTTTGCATTGACCTTTATGTTATCGTAATTATTATAGTACGTACGTCTATATGGGCGAACATAACGACGTCATAATCGCGCATAGTATCAGGAGTGAATAATAATAAATATAGAATAAGAATATAATATATAATATAATATAACATAATATATATATATATTATATATATATATGATAAAATATAATATATATAGAATAATAATAGATAATAGAATAATAATCTATTATTATTCACTCTTGATAGTATGTATAGACATCTAGCTTACATACCGCACGTAAAAAATGCGTTCGTGTTTCTCGCAGGTCATTTCATGATTGTGGATGGCAACAACTCGGGAATCCAGTACACCTACGCGTTCATGGAATCCAAACCTCTACAGCAGACGGTAGTGACTTGTAACATTGAGTTCTACTATCACATGAACGGCGCAAGCAGTGCAAGCTGTAAGTGTAAAATGGCCGATAGGGTGAGGGAGGGTTGTTTGGTGGGGTGTGGTTGATTAGAGTTGGGTGGGGCTGTGGAGTGTCGGTAGAAGTTGGGTGAACATTGGGTGTGGTGAGGTTTTACGTCGGGGTAAGATAGGATGGCTCGATGGTTAAATGCGACGGCGAAACGAGGGTGGGATTGGTGTGATGTGATATGTCTGAGAGGACTCAACTTTGGTATGGGTTGGGTTTAAGATATAGATGTGTGAACTTGTTCGGATGAAGATTAAGGAAAAAGTTATATTTGGAATTTGGGATGGATTTGAGTAGGAATGGGTGTAATACTTACCATAACTAGGAAGCTATATCTAATCCAGAAAAATATTAACAGTCGATCGATGCTTGTCCTTAAACATATCAGCTGATGTGGTGTTTTGATCTCGATAGCCCTTGTAGCCTTGTGGTTGGCCAACTATTCTGACTACGGGATAGCCGAAGAAATATTCTACAAATTTGGAAACCTGGGCAATGTGTGGAACAAAGAGACCATCGAACTTGGCAGAGTACCTGCAGGCTACAATGTCAGTATACTATAACTACTATACACTAATTAGAGCGTGAACAGATATGTTCGTAAGCGGTGATCTTGTTACGGATGAAAATGCGACTATATAATCACGAGACTATGATCGGTGAATTTATTGTCTATGATTAGAGTTGTTTTTAATGTGCTCTAAATCACTCTCGCTGCGACAGTTTCTTTTCTCTCTCGTGCTTCTTTAGTTTGTGTTTGAAGGGGCCACGTACACTAATCATTCCGCCTCGACCGTCAATCCGGCCGATATCGCCATCGACGATATATCGTTTGTCAACTGCACGCCCGGAATACAGGACACTAGTACGTAACACGTGACGTGTCCGTTCGATTCCGAGCGCTCAAAGAATCTTAAAAAAGTTTACGGATACGGTTACGGACCCGCCGATAACGAGTCGGTTGCTTGTAGGATAGAGATACCACAAATACATATATGCGTATAGCTAGTATACGGTGTTAAACATAATATATATGAAGTCATTAAATTACTCGCTGTCTGTGTACCGTAGTAACCCAAGTAGAAAATGTCCAATCTAAGTTTTTATACGTAATAATTTAGTATGCTTGTGCGAAACCGTTGCATTTCCGATCACAAAAGTATTTACGATGCAGCGTCTACTCAACGTTGTGTCTAAACGTGAATGTTCACACACCGCACGTAAATCCAAATTGCATATTATTTTTTAAATTCGCGAAATTGATCGAAGCGCTTTCATCATCGCAGACATTGACTGTGATTTCGACGTGAATTTCTGCGGCTGGTATCCCGACCGCACGGCCGATTTCCTGTGGACCCGGCGAACCGGACAGACATCTTCCGTAGACACTGGACCTGGCAGTGACCACACAACCGGCAAAGGTCAGTCCAAGCTGGACATACAACGACGGTTTGAAACCGTGGGTGGTGTCGTGACATATTTTGTCAACCGTTATCGTATCTTTACCCTCTCTCTCTCTCTCTCTCTCTCTCTCTCTCGCTCTCTCATCCTCTCCTGCTCTCTCTCCTCCTTCATCTCTCTCTCGTTTCTGCTTCTTTCTCTCTCCTCTCTCGTCTACACATCAAGTCTCTCTCTCCCCTCTCTCTGCTCTCCGGGTTCTCTCTCTCTCTCCTCTCCTCCGCTAAACTCACCGCTCGGCGTCGTCTCTCGTCCGGCCCTCTTCCAGCCATCACTTCGCTCGCCCGCTCTCTGCGTCTCTCGTCTTCCTCCCTCTCCCGTCGCTCATC
>NW_014577113.1:424677-434496 GCF_000485595.1 Priapulus caudatus | reverse complement strand
TCACTCACTCACTCACTCACTCACTCACTCACTCAGCTCACTTCACTCACTCAACACTACGACTCACTCACTCACTGCACATCTCACATCACTCACTCATCACTCACTCACTCACTTCACTCACCAGCTCACTCACTCACACTCACACTCAGCACTCACACTACACTCGCTCACTGCACTCACTTCACTCACTCACTGACTCAGCTCACTCACTCACTCACTCACTCACGTCAACTCACTCACTCAGCTCACTCACTCACCTCACTCACTCACTCACTCACTCACTCACTCGACTCACCCAACTCATTCTTTTTTTTTTTTTTATTCTCACATCACTCACTCACTCACTCACTCACTCACTCACTCACTCACTCACTCACTCCCGCACTCACTCTTTCTCTCTCGCACACACGCACAAACACACACACATTCCCAGACGCACACACACACACACACACACACACACACACACACACACACACACACACACACACACACACACACACACACACACACACACACACACACATATGACGTCTCGTTATCTGTATCACTATACGTATATGAATCTGTCAGAGGCTAAGTGGAGTAAGCGTAATATGGTATCGTCTGGAGAAGTGCTCTTCTGGTGTGTTTTAGATATGCGCCGGGTTTGCCTAAACTAACTATTCACGCGTTCGCATCGTAACTGCCGTGTCAACATCCAAGAATATAGGCGCTGTTCATGAGCTTGCGCGAGCAAGTAAAAGGTGTTATAGAACCATTATTCTTTTATTATATAATTACGTATTTGACGCCGTTGTGTTTACTACAGGAAATCAGTGGTGGCTGGCCACTGCTCCTTTCGCGGTCACTGGTTCATACGAGGTATGCAAGAGAATTTAGGAATTTGTATAATAATTTCCGCATTAACTGTAGAAAATTAGAATATGACTGACCTTGCAGCGCATAGGCTATTTTATAATATGCTGCATATAATATAAAATTGTGGAATACTTATCCACATATCCAGCTTCCTCCACACCTGTCTTTTTCTCTCTCCTTCCCATTACTAACCTTCTAGCGATATTATCAGCAGTAGAAGCAGCGACATCAGCAGCAGCAGCAACAACAATAGCAGGGATAGAATTAGTTAGATGAGCTACGATAAATTACTTAAAAGTTTCCTTTCGCGCTGATGCTGAGCGACTGAATTAAAAACATTTCATTTGTGTCATTAGATTATTATCGAGGGAACTGTCGGCAGTAGCTGGTTCGGAGACATTTCTTTGGATGACGTCATTGTCTTCGATGGAGGTTGTCCACATACGAGTAAGCAAGTACTACACTATATTAAGTACGTCACAGCCTATCACTATAAGCTGATAAAAATTGAATATTTGGCAAATACAAGAGCCAGATGGTTATATATAGTTGTTGATCTTTTGGGTAAGGATGATACGAGATCGCTTCTTGATTAAATAAAATTATCTAAAAAAATGTATGCTGATCTTCAGAAACTCTGGAAGCAGATTTTGTTCTCCCAGCCTTAATTCACACTAGGTAGAATTCAAAACACTTCATATTGATACTGCCGCTATGGCATTTTTAAAGAATGACACAAACACGTCGATTTCGCAGAACAATGTTTGACCACTCACACCGTGTGTCATTCCAGAACAGTGCCATTTTGAACAAAACTTCTGTGAGTTTACTCACGACAGCACGGCCAAATTCAAGTGGAAGAGAGGTCAAGGTGGCACGCCACAGCAAGGCACTGGACCCACGTTGGATCACACTACCAACACGACTACGGGTAAAATGTATTCCATTGTTGTTCACACTTGGATTGGATATTCGTTCACGCATGGCTATAATGAAGATTCGTTCAATCAATCGTCGAGCTACTTGCGCATACACAGAAAGAGATTTTCGCGCTATTTATTTCTATCCTAAAACTTTAGGTTTTGAGGCTTTAAGTTTTGATAACAGTTAACTTACTGATCACCCGTTATCGCTGTTGCAGACGAGGGAACAGATGTGAAATCGCCATTTCCCATAC
The DNA here is from genome assembly GCF_000485595.1 of Priapulus caudatus. Classification (NCBI taxonomy): domain Eukaryota; kingdom Metazoa; phylum Priapulida; class Priapulimorpha; order Priapulimorphida; family Priapulidae; genus Priapulus; species Priapulus caudatus. The sequence goes on along the minus strand of NW_014577113.1, from coordinate 432,455 downwards.
TTTTTGTGCACTGGTATCTTACGGCATGACATATTGTGTGCACCCGCAGGTTACTTTGTGTATATTGATCAAGTGCGGAATCCCGTCGGGTCTAAGGCCCGCATGGAGTCGATGCAGTACGACTACACCCCGGTGGGCGAGTGTCTTGAGTTTTGGTACCACATGACTGGCAACGTAGCAACGCTGAACGTCTACCTGGAGGAGAACAACGACCGCGGCAACGCACTGTGGACCAGCCTGAATGGAAACATGAAGAACAGGTGGTACCACGAGATGGTCACCATGAAACCATCCGCTGCGCCGTTCAAAGTAAGCTCCATGTGTATTATAGCGTGTATATGTGTACGTATATATTATATTAGCGTGACGTACTGTAGTATAATGTGATAAATTACAAGCCATTTCAATATTTGAAAGTTTCGAGCGTATGTACGTTCAGCTACTTAAAAGACGCGTTCACCGTGCAAGGGTACATGTAATGTAAGAATACGCATCTATAAGAAAAGTGTATAAAAGGAAAATTACCAGCCCAAAAACGAAGAATTTGTAAGAGATTAATAACACAGTGCTTTACGCTACAATTCACGTCAACTTCACATTTGCCCTCACCACCTCGCAGGCTGTGTTTGAAGGCGTCATTAAGTCAACCAGTGGCGGAACTCTCGCCATCGATGACGTCTTTCTCATCAACGATATATGTCCACCGAGTGGCAGCTGCACATTTGAACGCCACATGTGTTCCTTCTACAATGACTTCGCTCCTGGAAATGCCACCTTGCCCTGGCTCAGAACCAATGGAGCAACCAACAGCTATTACACTGGTCCTTCTGTTGATCATACGCTTGGCACTGACCTGGGTACGCCGTGGTTTCTGAAATAATATGTTGCTCCACTACGAAGTGGTTCGTCCAACCAACCGTGTTTAACTAAGATTGCCTAAGTTGGACGATTAGACTACTAACCAGCCAAGTTTGAATGTTCCATACTAATCTAAAGGCATGGACGTGTTCTTTAAATTATTTCATAAATAGTTCTATTGTTATAAATAGTGTTCATTACACATTGTTTTAACGTCTAGACCAACCTTTAGTGTTTCTTATCTGGTGTAATTTTGCGATGGCCATAATCTATGGGGTTCTCTGGTTCATTCGCCTCCATGATTTGCCGTATACACTTACGCACCTACAGGTTACTATGTCTATCTTGAAACCTCATCACCTGCGAGACCTGGTGATTATGCTGTATTGTACAGCGATGAGATGCCAGCCACATCATCTATTTGCCTTGACTTCTGGTACCACATGTATGGCTCAAGTAAGCAAATATTGTTTCCTATTAAGTCGACACATCCTCTATGTCTATTTCGCAGATGAATTACTACATTATATGTGATCGTGTAATATACGAATGCGTCATACTTTTTATGCGTTATGCATTCAAGCGTTAATACCTGTGATTTTTTTTATGTAGTAAGCCATATTCCATATGCAATGACGTAATAAAACGCATAAATTTCCTCAAAAGTAGATAATATATATATATATATATATATATATATATTTATTTTTTCATATGTGTATATATCATAGAATCATTTTATTACTACTTGTAGAAATACAAAATACATTTTATTTCAGCCACTGAAAAGCTGACCGTGTACCTTGTGGACGACGCTATCACTTGGCATAGAGACGGAAAAATTTTGTTCAGCGAGACTGGGAACCAAGGCAACATATGGCATCATTTTGCAATATCGGTTACAAAGACATCTGCCTACCAGGTATACTAATTATTAACGAACCTAGCGCAGGTAAAGTAACGCAGGTAAAGTAACACAGTAAAGGTAGCGAGGGAAGGTAGCGCTGGCAAGGTAAGACAGATAAAAGGCAGCACAGATAAAGTAACACAGGAAAGGTACTGAGGGTAATTTAGGTGAGGTAATGCAGGCAATGTAACGTAGGTAAGGTACTGTAGTAAGGTAGTGTAGGTAAGGTAATGTTGGTAGGGTAAGGCAGGTAAGATAATGTAGGCAACGAAGTGAGGCATATCAATGCGATGTAAATCGGAAGCACTGCAAGCACAACGGAAAATAATATCGGAGACATACATAAGAAAACCGGCCTTAAAGTAGGCCTATCACATGTGAAAACAAATTGTATGAGACAACTTACCATACTCCACGCTATTTTTAGCAAGACCTCTATTATTCCAGATATAATAGTAGAGATAGGTGAGGATTCTTACGTATTAGTCAGGTTAGGTAGGGTTCTAATATCTATGCTTGCTAATATTTATCTCACAGATTGTGTTTGAGGCTGTCGTGGGCAGCGGTTACACCGGAGACATTGCGCTTGATGACATATATTTATACCCGGGGTCGTGCCTAGGTGACACGACAACAACGGACATAATTCCAACCAGTATTACCTACCGTACGTTGTGATATTTTACGCACAGTAAAACTATCATTTTATCTATTTTCAAAGTCGGTACCTATTATATATAGTAATGCTGTATCATTTGTAATTGTGCAAACGATGTCTATTAGACTCGCCTTTTTACTTCTTTTAAAATTTTATATTTATATATCCATTCATTATAATTGTAAGCATATCTACAAAATGCATTAATAATTGTTCACATGAATAATCGATAAATACAATCGATCAAATGCACCCTATATATATATATATATGTTTTAATATATGTATATGCATATGAATTTACAGCGACGTCGACATATGACTGCACATTTGACAGCAACAGCATCTGCCAGTGGGCGAACGATACGACAGGCGAGATCACGTTTATTTTAAATAATGGGCCAACAATGTCTATCTACACAGGCCCAAGCGCAGACCACACAACGGGAACAGAAACAGGTGACGCCACTATCATAACATGGACTACTGTGACGCTATTTGACATGGTCATATATGACTCTTATATCCCTATATGTCGATGTTGAAAAGTCATATGAGATAATGCCGACGATATATGGAGATTGAGAGAGATATGCGTGGACAGAACCTGAATTAATGTTCGAAATGACACCATTATTAGGATTGATGATTTCTATTTTTTTAATTTGGTGGATGATCACTCTTACTGTTATACGGAAGTTAATTTCTTGTAAAAGTGCACGAATTAAAGATATATGTGAACGCATCCATTTACAATATTTAGTGTTGATTACGTACGCTTTTACTATTGCATCGTCATTCCGGGTCATGTTTGCTAGGCTATTACATCTACATTGAAGCAAGTAGCACACCGTCCGGTTCAAAGGCGAGAATCATTAGCCCTGATATCAACATTGACAGCACGGGTGTCTGCATCAAGTTCTGGCATCATATGTTCGGTGCTGACATTTCTGATTTACACCTATATGCCATGCAAGGTATGATCCATTCATCGGGATTTACTACTACATGTATATCGTTTCTACGTGAGCACAATGCGTACACCCCCCCCCCACACACACATGCGCGCGAGCACGCACGCCCGCTCCCCCAGACCAATGTATAGGTACTATATGCATGGTTAATAGCCAACGGCGAACTGACCACGGTCAACTGCCCTGCTGGAACACAAACTGCGCGTGATATAATATTTGCACATAAACATGTGTCTTCATGATTTCTATGATTTCACACGTTCATATGAAAAAGAGAGCGAGAGAGTGCGAGAGAGAGGTGTGGGTGTGAGGGCACTGAGAGAAGAATTAAAGAGAGAACGGGCAAGAAAGGGAGAAAGGAGAAGCGAGCGAGGGGAGGGATAGAGGGTAAAGCTGGGTTTCTACTGCCAACTTTGTGTTGGCGAATTGGCGAATAGGACCAACTTCCTAACGCTTTATCAACCGTTCTATGAACTCTGCAGTGCGTTTACACTGACGACTGCGAGTTTGCCAACTCGATCGAGCGGTCAGCGTCGACCGCGAGCGAGGTACCGCACTCGCGCAAACACTCGTGCACAGTCACAGAGTCCGGATGCCACGAGGGCAGTGGATTACCGGAGGGGTTGCCCATTGAATTTGTCCATGCTCGTGTTGCCGACCTCCTCTTCATGTGCACGTGCATGCGCGTGTACCTTCCCCCGTGTACAGCAGGTGTACGTGAGTGTATCTGCCGTACACAGATGGACATGATCCGCACGCGTGCATGTATACGCACATACACGCGTGCGTATACATGCATGCGCACACGTACACGCGTGCATGCACATACACACGTGCGTGCACATGCGCGCACATACACGCGTGCACGCACATACACGCGTGCGTATACATGCATGCGCACACGTACACGCGTGCATGCACATACACACGTGCGTGCACAGCGCGCACGTACACGCATGCACGCACATACCCACGTACGTGCACGTACACGCGTAAGCGCACATACGCATGCGTGCACATACACGCGTGCGTGCACGTACCAGCGCGCGCGCACGTACACGCGTGCGCGCACATACCCGCGTGCGTGCTCGTACACGCATGCGAGCGCGCACATACACGCGTGCTTGCGTATACACGCGCGCACGTGCGTATAAACGCGTGTGTTCACGTACACGCGTGCGTGCGCGTGCACGCGTGCGTACACATGCACGCGTGCGGTCATGTGCATCTGTGCACGGCAGATACACTCACGTGCACCGGTACGCAGGTGGAAGGTACACGTCCGCGTGTATGAACAAGCATGCGCGCGTGCACATAAGGAGCTCGGCTGCACGTGCTTGGACCGGTCTGCCAAGTGCAGCTGCCGCGGAAGATAGAAGGATACTTAAACTACTTTCACATTAATAACCTAATTTAGGGTTAGTTTAATTTTCATCAGGTTCATTTCTACTGCTAAAAATATGAGCACTTTTGTCGTATATACATTTGTGATACTACGACTGATTACAATGCGTCTCTTCTCCCCCCCCCCCCTCTCTCGCTCTCTCTCTCTCTTCTCTCTCTCATCTCTCTCTCTTCTCTCTCTCTCTCTCTCTCTCTCTCTTCGTCTCTCTCTCTCTCTCTCTCTCTCTCTCTCTCTCTCTCTCTCTCCTCTCTCTCTCTCTCCTCTCTCTCTCTCTCTCTCTCTCTCTCTCTCTCTCTCTCTCTCTCTCTCTCTCTCTCTCTCTCTCTCTCTCTCTCTCTCTCTCTCTCTCTCTCTCTCTCTCGCTCGCTCGCTCGCTCTTTTTCTATATCTCTCTCTAGCTTTCTCTCTCGCGCACCCTCTCTCTCTCTCGCTCGCTCTCTTTCCAGGCCCGTAGCCAGCTTTATATTGGGGGGGGGGGGGTTCGTTTTAAATGTTGGCAATTTGTGAGGGCACGAAGTCAGCGAAGCGAGAGAGCATAGCGACCGAGCAGGGGGTGATTCCGCTGAATGAAGGAAGGTTCAGCCCAGGGGCGTAGCTACGGAATTCAAATTTTCTGTGCCCCCACACCAGTGCCCCCCACTGAAAATTCATGCTTGATAAAAAAAAAATTGAATTAAAGACAATGCCGTTAGAAACAGTATAATACAAAGAAAAGTTATATATTGTGGCCCCCCCAACGAAAATGTAAGCTCCCCCCCCAGTGCCCCCCGCTGAAAAAATCCTAGCTACGCCACTGGTTCAGCCTACGGTGCTGACCAATATACCCCTTCTGGTGGCTTACGAAATCCCCCCACCCTGTTGGCACATTCCTGTATCCGCCAAGAGATGCGCCAAGAGTACGAAACACGTGCTGTTGTTGATCGAGGAATGCGAACACTGAGCTCTATAAATTTATTGATAATTTATTGATAGTTATCTATATTATCAAGAGCTAATAAATACCTTTATTACTTTTATTAGGTGTTTATTAGCTCTTGATATTATATTTATATGATTGCGACTCTTTCTTCTGATATTTTTTCTAGCCTGGCTATTGTATTTGTGTTTCGATCAACCGGACAGTCATTCCAAGGGGATCATGTAAAGTAGCCTCGTGCCCATAAATATGCTCTCTAAATAACATGCAGCTTTCAAATTAACCCGGACAGTAGATTCGCTAACACAAGGTGGACTCGGCTATATTCTTATGTGTATATATAAATGGGATATATATATATATATATATATTGTATGTATATATAATTCCCATTTATATATACAACATAGAATATAGCCAGTCCAACCTTGGTGTAGCGAATGCTACTCCGGTTAATTTGAAAGCTTGGCATTTATTAGAGAGGCATATTTATGGGCCACGGAGTACCGTTACATGCCCCTGTGGTTCATGTCAGTCATTTCATATTGAAAAGCAGCTAGCGCTTTCGTGCAGTAGGCCTAGGCGGCTAGAGACCGAATAATTCTGTCCGAGATAACGTTATCTGGGACAGAATTAATTCGGTCTATATATAGGCTACCGTGAGTACGTGGCAGAAACCCGGCAGATCAACATGATAGCAAAGATCGTTCATGCAATGGTTCTTTGATGACAGCTTAAACCGACCAGGCTCTCCGACTAGTAGCCCGACCAGGCTGTTCGACGGATTGTCTATACAACCTGTATATTCTAACCCTAGCAATACCGTTTCTTGGAGCTATCCGACTAGTTACACCGCGTAGTAGTGTTAAGCGAGATGGGAACTTGTGGCTATAATGACAGCATATATTATTATAGATAATTAAATTATAAATAAAGCGCTGTGGCTATATATGCCCGGAGCAGCCGGCAAGGGTCCTTTCGTTTCCCATATTGCGCGGCAGTTCTTAACCCTAACTCTAAAACAACTAGACCTAAACCTTAAACAAAAACCCTACTCTAGCCCTAAACGGGCTAACCATAACCTAATCCCTAACTCTAACGCCTAAGCCTTGTTACTTGAGATAACGCTAACGGAATTAAAAAAAACTGGGCCGGAGCATTTAAGGCAATCGAAGACCGTGCGCCGGCAGCCCGTGCAGATATAACGCGCGCTGCCGGGCATATAGCCACTGTGTATAATAAAAGTAACGCAGTGGTACGGGTACGGTAGCCGTCGGTCGATGAGATTCTTTCGGCGCTTACGAGCTCTCAGCGTTAGGGTTAGGATTAGGGTTAGGGTTATGTTAGGTTAGGTTTATGGTTAGGCGTTAGGGTTCATAGCTCAATCTAAACTCTCCAACATCGTGAATTTATTTCACCAGGCGTTATTCTCGAAATTCTGGCCGCCACGGCCGCCATCTTTGTCTCGTTAAGTAATGAAAGCGAATGGACTCCCGTACCCGGTAGCCTCGAGACATTAAGCATACGGGCTACCGTAAGCCCCGTAGCCACTGCCCTAAAAAGTAACGTCGTTGATGATGTTTAGGCCTACCGCCCTTGTAATATTGCTGTACTGAGTCTTTTCGTGACCACTCGTGAAATATGGTACGTATACCCCTGTTGAGCATATAATATGATATAACCCGGTCGCTCAGGCCAAAGACCAAAATCCTTTAACTGGACATTGCGGTCCAGTAAAAAATGAATTTTTACCGCAGACCGAATAAATAGAAAAGTGAATATGTTACTGACCAAAAGAACTAATTGAAACATTAAAGGAAGAGTTTACTCTAGGTTCTAGGTTATTTTCAGCTAAATTTATGTTATAATTAACCTCCATAAAAAGTTTCATGTTCAATTCAATCAATTAGAAATATTTTTTTTTAATAAATGTTTTAAAACTACCGACCTACAGTTTGATTGCAACGGACGTTGAAGCAACTGCAAGCGCACGATCTGATAAGTTGGCGCAAAACACTTTCCAGCCAAGGGCTACATGATCGAGGGTGTTTCTTATTTTA
>NW_014577113.1:415326-420629 GCF_000485595.1 Priapulus caudatus | reverse complement strand
AGATAATCTTGCAGTCCAAAAATCAGTCGTTTACAGTTTCAAACTGCTGCTGGCGAAGCGGGTGTGATACAGGATTTATAGTGGCACCGGACATTTTCGCACGCAATGCCGGCCGAATCATCTGTGATTTCGTAAACATGGACGCTCGTGATAAGGAACTTTTTGTCGGCTGTCCACGTGCATCTTGATTAGTACGTGTGTTTTTACTTTATTTCCATGTTTAGTCTGTGGCCGTGGTTACACCGCTGACACCTCCGTTTCACCTGGCGTCAAAACATACGGGCCGCACAAATGTTTACGTCATTGCTGACTCCTGGATGACATTTACGGCACGTAAATGATACGTTGATACATATCAACAACCGATTTCAAGTCTTGTTTGTAATGTAAACAGCAGTGATATTGGACAAACTAATATGCGTTCGGCTATAAGGTAATGTACTTATTAACTACACAAGGTGCCAGTTACTCTAGCATTTGTCAACATTGCATAATCAATGGACCTATTATTTCTTTAAGTAAAATGTTTTGGTAAACACATGTAAAACTATGAGTTCCCACACCGGGAATCGAACCCGGGCCGCGGCGGTGAGAGCGCCGAATCCTAACCACTAGACCATATGGGAGCAACTTCTTGTATCCCAAGCAAAGATTTTTGTTCTTTTTTCTTTGTAGGAAATCGTATTTAAGTAAAATGTTTTGGTAAACACATGTAAAATTATCAGTTGCCAGACCGGGAATGGAACCCGGGCCGCGGTGGTGAGAGCGCCGAATCCTAACCATGCACTAGACTAGATGGGAGCAACTGACTATATGTTAGTGACGTAACACTGTCTGTTTGACTAAGTAAATGCATCTACATGTAAAGCCCTATAGTTAAATTATGTTGCCATACATCATCCTTTGATTGGATGCAATCTGGCTGGTCTATTCAGGGTTTCTTCTGAGGGAAAATTAGACAAAGGAGGTAATGGCCAGTTTGGAAAAAAAACGCACATGATGGATTCAAATACAGGATGTAATTGATATACTTATAGTTATAGGTATTCAACAATTTCAACATTTTCACAACAGCGATGTTAAATCTGACAACGACGGTGCGCCACTGTGCCTCTTATGTATAAGAAACCCTGTCTATTGCCGGTGCCTGGCAGATGTGCTGTTACATTGACTAGGAAGAAAAAACATGGTATGAAGTCGGGCGATTTTGTGGACACTACGCGACTGAGTCGGGCGACTCTGTGGATTTTCAGCACTCTGATTGGCTGTTGAATTGTACAATCGGCCGACTCAATCGCAGACCTGGGCACACTACACGATTGTAGCCGGCCGGCTCAAATAATTATCAAACATGTTTGAATCGAGCGACTTGGCCGGCCGACTCGAAAATCGATGCGCCTCACTGGACACACTACGCGATTTTTCGTGCGATCGAGCCGGCCGGCTCGGTTGGCCGGCTCGATCGCATGAAAAATCGCCTAGTGTGTCCACCCCTTAAGACAGCCGAGTCGGTTTAGAGTTAGTGTTTGCGTTAGGCATAGTGGGTAGTACTGCCGTACCCGTAGCCTCTGCGTAATTAGTTATTATAATTTTACCGGACACACGGTCTGGTAAAGGCGAATTTCTTGTCGGACCCGTGCAAAAATCACCGGTTTTGTCCGACGGTCCGACGCTTTTGGCGAGTTCTGATAACGTCGAACACTATGCAATATATGATAAGCAGGATGTACACCGCACGTGTATATATATCAAGAGTACATAATAGAGATCTCTAGTATTATGTACTCTTGATATATATGCAGCACAATTTTAATATATCCTTTGATACGGTATAGATTAGTATTAGCTAATGCGGGGTATTGTGTGTAATTGTGTGTTACCGAGAAGACACGTCAGCTCGCCGCCGTTGCACTGCATGACATTGGGTTGGTGTCCGGGCAACACTAATCAATGATAAAAATCGCTAGCCCGATCAATTTATTAGTAGTTTAGTTTGAGTATTCTCACTTCAGAGTTGGTCATGTGAAACAAGCAACTTCGCAATGTGAGTATAGAGTTTCAAAAATCTGCTCAGGTTCAGGATCAGGTAGCCCGACCAGGCTGTGTGCGACCGATTGTCTATACAGCCGGTCTTCTATGTAGCCGGTCTTCTAACCCTAGCAAGACCGTTTCTTGGAGCTAAGGTTCAGGTTGACTTACCAATTGAGTTTCCATTCCAGGCACAAGTTTGGGAGAGCCTATGTGGAAAAAGTCTGGCAACCAAGGCGACAAATGGCAGTATGGGCAGGTGTTCCTTAGTGACATTGGGACACGAAAACTCGTCTTTGAAGCTGCTGTTGGCAACTCATACTACTCAGACACTGCTCTCGACGATATATATGTCAACGTAGGACAGTGTCCACAAACAAGTAAGCATTTATATTGTTATATTGTTAAGTGGAGATTGTGCAACTGATTCTCAGGTATACGTTTCCACATTAGGAAGGTAAATGATTGTAACACTGTACTTACTGTTTATGTAAAACTACTAGCTACAACCTGCAGTGGCGGATCCAGAGGGGGGTGGTCGCCCAATTTCAGGGCAAGGGTATTTTAGCCTAACACCCTCCCCCCTCTGGCGCTTCATGCCCTTGAGCTCGCATGATTTGCCTCCCATCACGATTCCCCTCCCTAAATTTCACTTCTGAATCCGCCACTGACCTGGGCTGGACGGGGAAAGCGCCGAATCCTAACTACTAGACAATATCGGACAATTAAACTCTCGGTGATAACAGAGCAACACTTACCACAACACTGCATTTTTATGTTCACTGAAACCATTGCTAGGATTTAAACATGTAAAATCTTAGTTCCCACACTGGGAATCGAACCCGGGCCGCGGCGGTAAAAGCGCCGAATCCTAACCACTAGGCCATATGGGAGCAACTTCTTGTATCCCAAGCAAAGGTTTTTGTTTCTTTGTAGGAAATTGTATTTAAAGGAATAATAGGTCCATTGATTATGCAATGTTGACGAATGCTAGAGTAACTGGCACTTTATGTAGTTAATCAGTACATTACCTTATAGCCAAATGCCTATTAGTTTGTCCAATATCACTGCTAGTTACTAAGAAATGTCTAATTGAAATCCGCAGTCCAAAAATCAGTCGTTTACAGTTTCAAACCGCTGCTGGCGAAGCGGGTGTGATACAGATTTATAGTGCACCGGACATTTTCGCACGCATGCTCGGCCGTATCATCTGTGATTTCGTAAACATGGACGCTCGTGATAAGGAACTTTTTGTCAGGGCTGTCCACGTGCTTATTATTTATTACCTGATACTCAATGATTTATAGCTAAGAAACATCAAAGGGCGGGTATACGCGCCATCCTACACTCGTCACCAAATTGTGGATATAAGCGATTATTTAGTGTGTGAATAAATTAAATTTTGATAATGATTATATAGTAATAGTACTTTATGTGAGTTATAATATCATTGATAAAATAAATTTACTCACACCTATATAAATTATATCGTCATAAGGATGTACTGAGCCTAATGCGAGTTCTCTCATATACTACCTGCTTCGTTCATCCAGAAGAGTACGTCGATGTAATTTGCTCACATTAACACTGACGTTGAATTCTCACTTCACTCATGTTGTTCGCTTTCTCTTTGTTGGTTACGCGCTAGCGCAGTTTGTTCATTGTGCCCACCCGACGTGGTTCATCTTAAACCTCAGACAAACATTGCAAAACTCAAGAGTCGTGAGCGATCCTAAATACTATAGACTTCCCCACACCGGAGGACATCCGAAAACCGGTTGCCGCTGTTTCGGTGAGGGAGGCGCCGAATCTATTCTACCTACGATCATTATACCTTCGGGAGCAACTTGTTTTGTATCCATTAGGCAAAAGGGGTGGTCCGTTTCTTTGTATCCGGCTACATTGTATTTACAAGGATTATAATAGCCACTTGATTTTATGGCAATCGTGTGACCTAGATGCTGAGGGAGTAATCACTGGCCGTCACGGTGTGTGGTCAGTTGAGAGTGAGCCAGCTCACAGCTATCAGCATTACTATGCGCATAATGCCGTATTAGATATTGGTCCAGAGTAGTCAATCTTGGCTCGGTTATCCTTCGTAATTGAAATTGTCGGTAATGAACCTCCCGGCCGTCCCGTTCTTTATCGCGGGTCGGCAGTTCCCTCCAAAAATCATTCGTTTGAGAGCAGTTGTCAAACTGCTGCCCGGGCGAATGCGGCGGGTCGTGATAAACATGATATTTATAGTGGGCACTGACTAGTTTTTGCACGCATTGCTCGGGAGCGCAACGGCCATGTCGACCGCACAATGCTAATACATGCAGTGATTTCGTTAAACATGGAGCCTCGTCGAAAGGAGAGTAAGAACGTGTTAATTTTCAGTATGACTGTCCACGTGAAATTGAGTATGTCGGAATGTGAGTGAGCAATATCAACAACGCCGACTCTCTGCGAAGTACTTGGTTAAAAATGTAATAGTAAAAAACCAGCAGCTGATAAAGTCTGACAAAAAACTACAGAGAATATGAAACACGTTTGGAGCCTAGTGTGGGGAAGGTGAATGTCCCTTAAGATTAACAGTACATAGAGCTCAGAGTGCCAGTTACTCTAGCATTTGTCAAGCATTGCATAATCAATAGACCTAATTACACTTTCTTCTAAGTAATGTTTTGGTAAACACATGTATAAACTATGAGCTTCCCGACACCGGGAATCCGCACCCTGGGCCGCGGCGCGTAGAAAGCGCCAGCCGCCGCAATCCTACACCCTAGAGCCATATGGGGCAACTTCTTGGTAGATATCCCAGCAAAGATTTTCCGTCTTCTTGGCTAGGAAACTCGTATTTTAATAAAAATGTATCTGGTAAAACATGTAAAATTAACTCACGTTTACCGACCGGATGGAAAACTGGGCCCGCGTGTGAGAGCGCCGAATCTAACCATGCACTAGACTATGATGGAGGCAACATGCCTATACTGTTAGTGCACCGTAACACTGTCTGTTTGACTAGTAAAATCGCATGCTACTGTAGCCAATCTAGTTTAACGTGAGGTGGTTGCCCGGGGAGGTGGCAGTTCATCCTTTGATTGACTGCAACTCCCTGGCTGGGTCTACTTCAGGTTCGTCTGAGGGAAATTAGACAAAGGAGGTATGGCCAGTTTTGGGAAAAAAACGCGCGATGATGGCTTCAAATACAGGATGTATTGTAATATCTATAGTTATAGGTATATAGATACAGCATTACTTATCCAGTAACTACGCCTTTCTCACACACA
>NW_014577113.1:399581-415301 GCF_000485595.1 Priapulus caudatus | reverse complement strand
AGTGCTCCTTGATTTAGTACGTGTGTTTTACTTTATTTCCATGTTTATGTCTGTGCCGTGGTTACACCGGTGACACTCGTTTCCCCTGGCCAGTCTAAAACATACGGCTGCGCCAAATGTTTACGTCATGCTTACTCGCTGGATGACTTTACGGCCACGTAAATTGATACGTTGCATACATATCAAGCAACCGATTTCACAGGTCTTGTTTGTAATGTAACAGCGTGTATATTGGACAAACTAATATGCGTCTCCGCTTATAGCTGTAATGGATATATTATAACTCACAAGGCAATGCCGTTACTTAGATTCGTCAACCATGGCATGACTTAATGGACCTATTATTCCGTTTAAGGTAAAATGTTTGGTTAAACACGAATGTTGTATGTAAATAAGCTATGTGGTCTCCCACACACCGGAATCGAACCCGGGCGCCGCGGGCGGTGAGAGCCGGCCGAGATCCTAACCACCTAAGACCATATGGGAGCAAGCTTCTTGTATCCCAGCAAAGATTTTCGTTGGTGTTTTCTTCTGTCAGCGGAAATCGTATTCGTAAGTAAATGTTTTTGGTAAACCAAATTAAATGTATCAGTTGCGCAGACCCGGGAATGGCAAGACACGGGCCGCGGTGGCGTGAGGAGGCCGCAATCCGTACACCGCATGCAGCTAGACTAATGGGAGAGCGTGGACATATAGTGTTAGTGACGTATTGTCTGTTATGGCCTATGTAAATGCATCTACATGTAAAGGGCCCTATAGTTCTAACATTATGTTCGCCATATCACTCATCTCCTTTGACTTGGATGCAATCGTGGTGGGCTTATTCAGGTTTTTCTGAGGGAAAATTCGCAAAGGAGGGAATGGCGCAGTTGGAAAAAAAACCGCATCATGATGGAGTTCAGAATACAGGATGCTAATTGATATACTTATAGTTATTACGAGTATAGTAGATACAGGATGTACTTATCGTAAGGATACAGGAACATTTCACAACAGCGATGTTCAAGATTCTGTCGAGCCGAACGACGCGGCGTGCGCTACTGCTGCACTCTGTACTGTATGAAGGAAACCCTGTCTACTTGCCGCGTCCCCTGAAGATTGTGCCTGGTTGTTAGCAGTGTTTGACCTAGGTATCGGAGTAAAAACATTCGCAGTATGGTATTATATTCTGCCGGGTTGGGCGTGGCGGGCCCTTGCTGTCTCCCATTGCTTGCGCGTGTAAATTTTTGTCTTATTACGTATCTGACGGAATCGGCTAGGGCGGCGTCTTATTGACGCGGTCCGGACTCAGATTATGGGTTCGTGTCATCGTTCAGGGCGCCTCTAGCAGGGCGATTAGCGTATCTTACTGCTTTTTTTTTTATAAGTTTTATTTGATTCATCTGGTATCTGGCGCGCTGATTGGATCCTGAAGGGGGTTTCTGTCGGTTCTTATGTCTGCTGTCTTGGTCAGGTGCTTTCCGAGACCATAGACGCGATTAAAGCTTGTGTGCGGGCTGGGCTTAGTCTTGCGCTCGCTGGGGGTTCGGTGCGGACGCTTACTTTCCAGCTCCCCGTGCTGTGTCTTGGTCGTGGCGGGGTAATCTGTCCTCGTGGGGACCGAATGTGAAGTTATTGCTTAGGTAGGAGTTGAGAAACTACCGCGCCTCCAAGTCGAGGGCTCGTAGCGTCCACGTGAATCATTGGTCATAGCGGTTAGGAAATCGCTTTTATGTCCATCAGCAGTAGAGTGTGCAGGTGTGTTAGGATTGGGTGAGACACGTTATCGCGTTCACAGGCATACGGTCAGAGGACCTCGAGCACAGGCGCTGCGAATGCCGTATAACGGAGGTATACATCCCATACTTAAAGCTTTGTGGAGCATATGTCTTGCTGGCTTATCATGAATGTTGTGACTGAGAAACGCAAGTAGGTGATAAGCGTGGGTGAGCTGTAAGTGAGACAGAACTATGTAAGGGATTGCCAGAGCAACGCGGGCGATCGACAGACCCGAAGCGGGGACCTGAGCGGGCGGGTGAGAGACGGATGAGCGCAAGAGATGAGAGGAGAGAAGCACACTAGGAGACGACATTGGCGGAATGAGGCTCCTTGAAAGTCGTGGTTGTTGGTCTCGCTCCATATCGTTCTGGTGTGTCATGTGCTGCAAGCCGGAGGCTTCTTGGCAGGAGCTGTTTCGGCGATACTTATATTGTCATCTGATCCGAGCTAGATAGGTCGAATAGTTCTTGTTTTTTTAACTTGTATATTTGTTATATAAGATCGGTTAGTGACATTAGCTCGCTAATGAGCGGATCTAGTGTCCGCGCGGATTGATTCGCCTATATCGCCTTTTGCATCGTGCGTGCAGGTGTCGTTTAGTCGGATGTGTCTGTTTATCTTAGTGGCCGTGCCCACCTCGACGGGGAATTTCGAGAGACTCCCTCGCGCGTCAGCATGGCGGTTCGTAGGTTGAGCGCAGAGCGACTAACACTAGGACCGAGTACTGAGGGAGCCAAACATAGATTGCTCAGTGTAGGTACACCAAAGCCAAAAGGAACTAGTTTGTTAAAGAGCAGAGTTTTACTCTAGGCTTCTAGGGTGTATTTTTAAGGCTAATTCGTGGGGTATAATTACGCGCTACATAGTAAACGTTTCATGGTTTCAATCTACGTTAGAATAGTTATTATGTAAAATTGTGTTTAAAAATAACGCTCGTTGATTCATACACGGGGGTGGCGCGCACTCGACCCAAGCGCCGCGCGATCCTGATACGGGCGCAAAACCCACTGTTCCGAGGCCTAAGGAGACATTCACCAGGAGCCGGCGAGGTGTTTCAGCTTACTTTTTCCATTTACAAGCAAACGGAGTTGTCAGTATCTGTTAACGGAACATACGTAGTTTCAGTTTATAATATGGATAGCATTTGCCTAAAATGGATTAGTCGCTTCGTGTTAAATAGCGAATTTAGGTATGAAGTATCAATTGCACTTTGTCGATTGCTTGGTCTGTGACCTCTGGCAAATAAAATGTCAAATACGCAGACGTTTTTCGGCGGGCTCGCAGGCACGACGTCGCGGTGTCATGACGCGCTTCAATATTTCGTGTGAGCGGTCGATGTCGTAAATCAAGTATAACAAGTAAGATGAGGTATTGGCTACTTAAATAAGGGTGGGTGATAGACGCAGATTTGTCGTATACATTATACAGTTGTATGTAGACGTAAAATAGCCTACGAAGGCTAGCTGTCCCTTTACATTTGTGAGCCTCACGTTGAACGATACGCTCAAGCTGCACTATTCGGCTAATGCGGTGCTCGGCAGAAAGATTGCTAGGAGTGGCGTTACGCACAAACTAGACCACTCGTCCAATCATAGCCGTAGTTAGGTCATGGCGTCGGCCACAACCGCATTTTGGGGAAGCAATGTTCACACTGAAGGTTCCGGATGTTGCTGTATCTGGCTACTGATAGAAAGCTGATGTGCTGTGGTGCTGTAGCGCTCAGGGCTTATGTTCTGCTGTAATGCTCGAATCGGTGCCAGTCGTTAGCCCGACCTGGTTTTCTTCAGGTTCCCCAAGAATACGGAAAGGTGGGAAACGATTCTGTGTTTGTCGAATCCATCGTGAGAAGAGTTTGTGCCATCTTTGTTGATACATGGTAGCTACCAGTGAGCAGTGTAGTGTTTGATGCACGAGGGCGGCGATGTTAAATTTGACAACGACGGTGCGCCACTGTGCCTCTTATGTATAAGAAACCCTGTCTATTGCCGGTGCCTGGCAGATGTGCTGTTACATTGACTAGGAAGAAAAAACATGGTATGTGGGGGGCCTCGTTATGTTATTACAGAATCTTTGTTATTACAGAATTGAGTAGGCAGAGAAAAGCTTTTAAAATATGACATGGTAATTCCAGCTGAGCTCCAGACATCTGAAGTAAATCGAAGAATTAAGTGAAGTAGGAGTGAAACTGACATCAAGAGGCTGTAATCATGCAAGCTGTTAGGAACTCTTATGCCATCACAGAGAATCATGCAGTTATAGTGAACGTTAGGCTCAGATTAGGTAACGTGTCTATAACGAGTATTCCATATTAAAGTTTTGTGGAGATATAGTCTGTGGCATATGAATGTTTACTGAAACCATTGCTATAACTATAAGCTTTGATGTAATGAAAACTATTAGTTCCCACACCGGGAATCGAACCCGGGCCGCGGCGGTGAGAGCGCCGAATCCTAACCACTAGACCATATGGGAGTAACTGATTCTATGTTCACGAAGCAAAACTGTTTGTTTAATTTTTTTAAAGTAGAAACATTGCAAAACTAAGATTCGTACATGTAAAACTATGTTCCCACACCGGGAATCGAACCCGGGCCGCGGCGGTGAGAGCGCCGAATCCTAACCACTAGACCATATGGGACCATCTTCTTGTATCTGAAGCAAAGGTTTCCGTTTCTCCGTAGGAAATCGTATTTAAAAAAATAAATATTTTGTTAAACACATGTAAAACTGCAGTTCTCACACCGGGAATCGAACCCGGGCCGCGGCGGTGAGAGCGCCGAATCCTAACCACTAGACCATATGGGAGCAACTGATTCTATATGTTCACAAAGCAAAACTGTTTGTTTAATTTTTTTTAAGTAGAAACATTGCAAAACTAAGATTCGTACATGTAAAACTATGTTCCCACACCGGGAATTGAACCTGGGCCGCGGCGGTGAGAGCGCCGAATCCTAACCACTAGACCATATGGGACCATCTTCTTGTATCTGAAGCAAAGGTTTCTGTTTCTCCGTAGGAAATCGTATTTAAAAAAATAAATATTTTGTTAAACACAGAGAGCGCCGAATCCTAACCACTAGACCATATGGGAGCGGCTCAATCTCTGATAGATCGCCTTGCCCTAGCGATGTTGCTGTATATCATCCTCTGATTGGTTGGAACCTGGGTTCGTCCAGTGCTTGTGTGATGTTCTACAGATTGTTACATTGACCAGGCAGAAAAAATAAGTATAACATGGTAGCGCTATCTATTGGAGGATACAGAAGTAAACAGGAAAAGTTCATTAATAGTCATACTGATAGTATGCACTGTAATCATATTATTACAATATCTCATGTTGCCACTGGAAGACCCTAATATAGTGGTCCAGATGAGGTGCAGGTATGGTTATTAATATTATAATCAATAGCCTAGGCTGCATTTGTTATATATGTGGCTGTGGCCACTTGCATATATATGTTTAATGAATTAAACCATGCTAAACTTTGATTTGTTGGAACTTGGATTATGTATGTTGGTGCCTGGGATATGTGCTGCAGGTTGTTACACTGACCAGGTGGAAAAATCCATAGATATCATATACACATATATTTATGTATATATAGATATATAGATGTATATATATATAATTATTTATATATATAATATATTATATATATGTATGTATATATATATATATATATATATATATATAGATATTATCAAGAGTAGATAATAAACATAAAAATAGATGTTTATTATCTACTCTTGATATTATATACACGTGTATATGGAAAATTGTAGTAAACTGAAGAAGTAAAGTAAGATACTGATACTGATAGTGAGAGCTGTAAACATGCTGTTAAAGAATCTTATGCCCTTATTGGGGACTGATATAGAGGGCTGGGTCAGGCTCTGATACAGCTATTAAAGCCACTACACTGCATTTGTTAGGTTGGGCTGTAACCAGTCGCATATATATGTTTGCTAAAACCATTGCTAAGATTTACACGCGTAGAATCTCAGTTCCGACACCAATCTCAGTTCCAACACCCGGATGCAAACCTGGACTGCAGCACTGAGAGCGCAAGGGTTTCAGTTATAATCAGTAAATCATCTAATAATTGGATGTTGGTATAGGAATGCTCCTGCAAGTCACTCTGATTCGTTGAGCTGTTCGTTTTCTGAGTTCAACTTCTACAGTGCCTTCCAGCTAGCTGCTAGACAATAGGGAGAAAGTGCATCTGTGTTATCAAAGCAACACTGTCTAGTTCACTGAGTAAATATATGGTAAACCTAAGATATGTGTACGTAAAACTATTAGAACGAACTAGAACCACGTCTAGAATTGAACCAACACTACTGCGGTGAGAGCGCCAAATGCTAACTAGTAACTACTAGACCATATGGGAGCAACTGAGATTTAGACAATGGAGCGAAGGTCTCAGTTTCCACATGTACTGTATCCAGCAGTTGTCATGCAGTTTTAAGGCCATCATATATTGTATAGTGATGATGCAGGGTGCGAAATTAACGCGAGTCCAGAGTCAAATACTCCCTGCTTTACTGTCGGACTCCCTGATTTGACATATGCAGGAGTCCGTGTGACTCCCTGAAAATTCTGCTATATACTAACTAGTTCGTTCCAGAGCATGGCCTCGTGGAATTGCCGTATTTTTTCATCAAATGTCCAACGAAAATTGGGCAGACGTGCAACCGCATGAATCTTCAAAATAAGCACATGCGTTATTGTTAAAATATCTTTAGTTTTGAACTTCAGACTGTGGACTCGATCCCTCATTTTACCTTGGACTCCCTCTTTTTGAGGGCAAACGGACTCCCTTGTTCAAAGGTTAATTTCTAACCCTGCATGTGTATGTTATTGTCAGGATGACTGTCCAGTGAAACCCCTGAAATATTACATTAATGTCACTTTACGATATCCTTCTAAAGATATCCATGCATAACTCAGCAATTCACTTTCAGCCACCTGCTCGTTCGAAGCTGTAGACATCTGTGGCTTTCAAGATGACGTCACGGCAGATTTCAACTGGGTAAGACATGCGGAGGGAACTCCAACTCTTGGAACCGGACCGTCATGCGATCACACATATGGAACCAGCTATGGTATGCCAGAAGAATGCCAGTGATATCTAACAATGGAAGGAATCACAATGCAAAAATTAGCTTCACATTTCATGTTCGTTTAAAGCTAGCAGCACACTTCACCATTTTCGTTGCTCGTACAGGCAATTTTCGTGGTCGCAATTTTTGTGGCCGTTGCCGCGTCACAGCACACTTCACCACAAGTTGCCACCACGAGCAATTTTCGTGGTGAGAAATCAAACCGGTTTGATTCTCGGCAACTCGTGGTCACCACTAAATTTCCGTGGTGAGTGATCGTTGCCGGCCCCCGCACACTTGGCAATTTTTGTGGCGACCACGAAAATTGCCTGTACGAGCAACGAAAATGGCGAAGTGTGCTGCCCGCTTAACAGAATATTCCTTATTTCCCTGTAGGATGCTAGGCAGGAATACATGATAGCAGTAGGGTTATAGATTTTTAGATTTTAGATTTTCCCACAGATGTAATTACATGATATCTGTAGTGTACACATAAATTGTGTACGAATCTATTCTGTCTAATGCTAAAAAATTGATGATGATCTGTTACCTATCCGGAAGGAGTGACTGGGTATGGATGTACAGATTATTGCTATGTTTGAACCACATTCATAGGGTATGGACGTTTTTTGTTACATGTCCTGGAAACAAAACTGATAGTAACCTGACTATGTTATTGCCTACACACTAGAGGCCATTACCGTGCATCCATGAACATAACATGAGTTCTCTCGATTACATAAATCTAAATATATTTACACATTATACTTTATATCGCATTGCAATGAATTTCACTCATCTATTTTATCCAGTAACATCTCCTTGTAACAGACCGGCCATTATTTCACTGCAGGACACTACATGTACGTGGAGACGTCTAGCCAGGTGAAGGGTGGGAAGGCCCGGCTCATCAGCAATCTCCACTACGCGACAGATGGTCAGTGCCTCGTGTTCTACTATCACATGTATGGCACCGCTGTGGGCTCCCTCAACGTGTACACACGGCAGGCGGGACTGCTAGGCAGTGTTGTGTGGACCCTCGCTGGTGATCAGGGCGACCGCTGGTACAAGGGCATGGTGGATGTTGCCTCCTCGACAACCTTCAACGTATGGAGGACATTTTTGTTCTAGACGTGTTCTTTTTGTTGTCTGTCATCTTAATCTTCTTCTTCTTCTTCTTCTTCTTCTTCTTCTTCTTCTTCTTCTTCTTCTTCTTCTTCTTCTTCTTCTTCTTCTTCTTCTTCTTTTTCTTTTTCTTTTTCTTTTTCTTCTTCTTCTTCTTCTTTTTCTTTTTCCTCCCATTCTTCTTTTTCTTCTTCTTAATTATCATCTTCTTCTTTGCTTCTTCTTAGTCTCCTGTTTTCTCTATATTTTTTCCCTTATTTTCATCCTCCTCCCCTTCTCATCATTCTCCACTGCCTCCTTGTCATCCTCCTTCCCCTTCTCCTCTACTTCTGTTACTTCCTTTTCTTCTCCTTCTTCCAAATAAGTAGAAACGAGTATACTGTCATGCTAAGCTATGCCATCTAAGTAAAACTCGTAGCTAGGGGAGTGGAAAGAGTTTCCCTCACCACTAGAGACTTATATTCATCCTAATACGATTCTCCCAGTACTGTTATATCAGACTAGAACTGTCAGCTCATCTCTGTCATCTATCAAGACAAAATCAGGAAAACTGCAGGAATGTAATTATAAATTAATTGTTTATTTCACTTTTATTTGTTTGGTTCAAAATGGTAATAAATACGGCATTGTTTACTTAATTAAATTAAATATTCATTTCTAACATTCAACCTTCTTTTTCTTTCATAATAGGTTGTGTTTGAGGGTGTCGTTGGAAGCAACGTCAAGGGTGACATTGCCATTGATGATGTATTCCTACTCGATCAAGCCTGTCCTAACCCAGATGCCTGTGACTTTGAATTCGATTTGTGTAGTTGGAATAATGAGCAGGGTGATGACTTTGACTGGATACGACACAAAGGTGTATCCACGATGACAAGTACAGGCGCACAAGGAGATCACACTCTGAATGGAACCGGTAGGAATTTAATTTATTACAATGAAAATCGTTTATACGATAACCCATAGCGTGTGATAATTTTCATGCATTGTTGTCAGGTCTACCCACATAGAACAACTGTTTTGTGTGGGTAGACATGCTTAGTAGTAATAGCTGACACTAAAGATTATTGACTGCAATATGGTATTGACAGGATTTCTTGAAATATACTTGCCTAGGATAAACAGATGCCGTGACATCCTAATGTTTGTGAATTTGAGGTCGCTCTATATCAGTATCCCCATCACATTGTATTGCAGCATTGTTAAGAATCTCTAATCAATCAATATAAATTTATTTCCACTGCAGGTTACTATCTCTTAGCTGACTCTTACTATCCAAGAGCTAAAGGTTCTAAGGCGAACATAGTTTCTATTGAGTTCTCCAAGGATGAGCCTCAGTGCATGACCTTTTGGTACTACATGCATGGCAAGACGATTGGAAGCCTTAACTTATATGCAAGGAAGTCGGTCAGCAACACCAACGAGACGCTGTGGGGCAAAGCATTAGAGCAGGGAAACACATGGTTGTTTGGGTAATAAGATACTGTCAGGAAAACGCAATAAACGTGAATTGCAGGTTATTACATTGTCCAGATAGTGTAATGGCTATTGCTTCCTTTACATACACGCGATATCAACCTGCATAGACAAGAAAGGCTGTGTGGGTAACATAGTCTGCCTTATGCAGAGTCTTGCTATACAGCATGACACCAGACCGCTGATAACAGCTTCATCAATATGACAAATTGTCATTAAATTCATGTCAACGATTCAGTATTTGATCATTTTTTCAAAAGGCTAGTTTTTAAAGATGTAGCTACCAGCTAATGAATCTTTAGAAGCTTCTATCTCTAGTAGTCAATTGTCGGTACGTGTGACTGATGATGATTGACGAACATGTGTTTTCAAGGTGTACACAAGATGGTGACTAATCTACATGATTTCATCTTGCAGGTTTGTGACAATAGCAAACATGACCGAAAATTATGTTCTCGTGCTTGAAGCTGTGATTGGTGATGTATACTACTCTGACATGGCTATAGATGACTTCAACATCATGCCGGGAGTCTGCGTAAATGACACAGGCTAGTATATTGACATCTTAGTCTAATTATGCTTTAATTAGTTGTATTGTTATATTGACATCTGTTAAGTCATTCCAGGTATTAGCAGAGAGGGTGCAACATATTCTTTCCTTATTGTATAATTCTTAAACTTGATTTAACAAATTGTGTCTCTGCAGTCACCTGGTTATGCAGAATGTATGCCAGAATTAACACATGTAAACCTATAATTACAGAACCTACAGAGAAACCATTTACATGCAATGATGGAATGACAATCCCAGGCGCGAAGCACTGTGACTTTATCACAGATTGCCACCAGGGAGAGGATGAAATGAACTGCGGTACGTGGCGACTTAATCACTCTTCATCAGCGCCCTTCTCAGCATCTTATCCTTACTTCTGGCTCAGTCATGAGTTCTCATGTTCCATTTCCTATTTAAATACTCTTTTATTGTATCCTCCCGAACGAGTTCGGGGGGATACTATGGATTTGGCATCGTCGTGCCGCCGCCGCCGCAGAGATTTCCTTGGGAGCGCTCTACCGGCTGCAGTTCTTCTCGGATCATCTTCAAATTTCGCATGAAGGTGCGTTATCGTAAAGCGAAGACGCCTATCGTTTTTGGTGTGGGCGGAGTCATCGTTGCCATGGTAACAACATTTTTTGTCGAAATATTCTAGAACCTGTAACTTCTGCAGTTTTTACCTGATTGTCATGAAATTTGGCACACAGGACCAATATATACATATATATAGGACATGTTATATCGGCCCTGTGTGCCAAATTCCATGACAATCAGGTAAAAACAGCACAAGTTACAGGTTCTACAATATTTCGACAAAAATGTTGTTACCATGGCAACGATGACTCCGCCCACACCAAAAACCATTGGTGTCTTCGCTTTACCATAACGCACCTTGGCATCTTGGGGAGAAGGTGTGCACAGTACCAAAACCAGGTCACTGCGACCTTCATTTCACCTTTACCTTGACCTTGATCATATTTCCCTTCTGCTCTGTAACTCGGCCCCTAATTCACCTAGCGCTACCAAACTTGGTATACTTTCACATCTTGGGGAGAAGGTGTGCAGAGTACCAAAACCAGGTCACTGCGACCTTTATTTCACCTTTACCTTGACCTTGATCATATTTCCCTTCCGCTCTCTAACTCGGCCCCTAATTTACCTAGCGCGATTAAACTTGGTATGCTTAGATATCTTGGGGAGAAGGTCTGTCGCATACCAAAACCACCACTGCCCTTGACCTTAGTTTGACCTTGACCGTCGACTTACATTTCCTCTTCGGCTTCCTAGGATAACCAGATTCCATATACTTGCACATCTGAGGCAGACCAGTTGTCTAACAAACCTTTGTCTTTGTGACTTATTTAAATTTACCTGCCTTCTACGTCCTTACAGAGATATTCCATTCATACTAGATCACAGGGGATACATGTAGTTGGCGACAACTGCGTGTTTCTAGTTTGTATCATGTATTCAAACCATTGCTAAAAATTGGTGGTTTACATCAATTTACTTCTGTATAGCTAAGCCTTTATCAAAATGCGAACGGTTGTTGTAGTTGAGTGATCTAGATTGGTCTGTTGTGCCTGCCAAAAGCTGACTGGGTTTTTCATCTGGAAATTGACCTTTTTTCCAATGTCACACAATGTACGAAGATATCTCAGTGAAAAGGTCTATTGCAGTCAATGATGATTGACTTATAGGACTACCTTATTATCAGTTTGAAAATCCAATTCACAGTTAGGTGCACATTTGAGAATGGGATGTGTGGATATTACGATGATAGCCATGGAGCCTTCAAATGGCAGCGAGGCCAAAATAGCACAGCAATGTCAAACACTGGTCCCTTGGTTGACCACACTCTTGGAACCAGCAACGGATGGTAAATATCTGTACTCTTTTTATGGCAGTACATATGTGCATGTGAGTTGCTTCTAAAGAAACGTTGCTAGACTCATGTAAAATTAATGCACACCTATTTTATCATGTATGGGTGTATATTCTCTGACCTTTTGTACATGTTCATGAGACATGTATGTAGTGTCCAAAAGTCTACTTATGTATTTTCAAGCCCTGCATTCTCTGTGCTTGGTACATAGTACATAGTTTGTTGACCCTTGTAATTCTAGATGCGTGTCCATGGGCGCATATATGTCACATATGTTTGCTTGATATCCACTATTGTTTTATGTACACATATGTGAACATGTAATCCAAGTACATGCATGCATGCAGTCTTGACATCTTCACTCATCATTGTAGGTACATGTATGTGGGCGTCCATATCTCATTATAAGTACATGTATGTGGCCGTCTATATCTCATTATAAGTACATGTATGTGGCCGTCTATATCTCATTATAGGTACATGTATGTGGATGTCTATATCTCGTTATAGGTACATGTATGTGGACTTCTGTATCTCGTTATAGGTACATGTGTGTTGACGTGTACATCTCGTTATAGGTACATGTATGTGGACTTCTGTATCTCGATATAGGTACATGCATATGGACGTGTATATCTCGTTATAGGTACATGTATGTGGACTTCTATATCTCGTTATAGGTACATGCATATGGACGTGTATATCTCGTTATACATAGGTACATGTGTGTGGCGTCTATATCTCGTTATAAGTACATGCATGTGGACGTCTATATCTCGTTATAAGTACATGCATGTGGACTTCTATATCTCCTTATAGGTACATGTATGTGGACCTCTGTATCTCGTTATAGGTACATGTGTGTGGACTTCTATATCTCCTTATAGGTACATGTATGTGGACCTCTGTATCTCGTTATAGGTACATGCATGTAGACTTCTATATCTCCTTATAGGTACATGTATGTGGACCTGTACCTATAAGGAGATATAGATGTATGTGGACGTCTATATCTCCTTATAAGTTATAGGTACATGTATGTGGACCTCTGTATCTCGTTATAGGTTTGTGTGCGTAGACGTATATCTCATTATTGATACATGTATGTGGATGTCTATATCTCATTATAACTTATAGGTAAATGTATGTGGACTTCTATATCTCATTATAGGTACATGTATGTGGACTTCTGTATCTCGTTATAGGTACATGTATGTGGACGTGTACATCTCGTTATAGGTACATGTATGTGGACTTCTGTATCTCGTTATAGGTACATGTATGTGGACTTCTGTATCTCGTTATAGGTACATGTATGTGGACTTCTGTATCTCGTTATAGGTACATGTATGTGGACTTCTGTATCTCGTTATAGGTACATGTATGTGGACTCGCGTAACGGCACGTCGTATGACCTCGCGACCCTGCGCAGCGAGACGCTGCATAACTCCGGTGGTCAATGCGAGCTCAGCTTCTGGTACCACATGTATGGCACCTACATCGGTATGCTTAATGATGTCCCTATAATTGATTATAATCGATAAACGATCGTTTGCAGCAACCAATGTATTAATCAATTATGAAAACAAATAGTCAAGCGTCAATCAAATATCCAATTTGCAAAAAAACACCATTTTCGAGGAAAGGGTCATAGTATATTTATTAAAAATTAGAGGCATTGACGAACAAACTCCTTCAAACCTTTATCGTTATTCTGTTGCTTTGTAGTGTCAGCATTTAAATAATGCATGCGCAAGCTGTGTTATTATTGGCAAATACTGTCCTGTAGTTATAGACAGTACCTGTGTTAGCGATCACCTCTAAGATAAAGGAACCCCGCCTACAAAAGACACTTTTGGCATTTGAGTGATGGATCAGGAGTTGATCAGAAGGGTGCACCGGAATATCAATCATGCAATTCCAACCGATTGCTGTCACTACTAGGTATGCTCTCGGTCGTGATCCGTTACGGCACCACTGAACTGTTGGTCTGGCAGCTCTCCAACAACCAGGGTGACAGCTGGACGCAGGCAGTCGTCAACGTCGGCCGCATCCCAGCGACCTTCAACATCGTGTTCAAGGCCAAGCGGTCGTACATGAGCGGCGGCGACATCGCCATCGACGACATCGAGCTGGCCAGCTGCGCGCTGCCACCCGTGGCGCCCTCGTGTGGCGACGACGAGCTGCGGTGCGCGCGCGGCGCGTGCGTGCACGAGGAGGACGTGTGCGACTTTGCCGACGACTGCGGCGATGCGACGGACGAGGCGGCCGCGCTGTGCGCCACCTACGACACGTGCGACTTTGAGCGCGCGAGCTTCTGCAACTGGACGCACGCCGCGGGCGGCAACACGACGTGGCAACTGAACAGCGGCTCGACATCGTCCAGCAGTACCGGGCCGCTGGTTGACCACACGACCCGGTCCAGCACGGGCATGTACATCTACGTGGAGAGTTCAAATCAGCCGGTCAACTCTACGGCGGCGATAAAGAGCATTGGGTTCAAGTCGGCCGGTCAGACGAGCAGCTGCTACTTCCGGTAAGCTGCTGTTGTGTGCTGCAGCACATTGGTGCACATCATGCTCTTGTGCTCTATTTATAAGAACTTTGTGCGTGTTGTGATGCGATTGGGGGTCCTAAGACTTTTTTATGTGGGGTCTCGGAAACCCAGAGCTTTTAACAAAATCATTTCGGCAAGCATGAACGGTGAAAGCCGTGATGATTCCTCATATATGGATAATTGTGTAAATAACTGCAATAATTATATAGTCAATTGAGCGCATAATAGATTTGAGCTGTGCATCCTAGTTTTGCAACGTGCATAAATATGCATAAATCTCTACGGTTACTGTACATGTTGCTGTAAAGTGAGTGGAAATTAATACTGTGGGCTCGGAATGCATTCCAGGACGAATTCCAGATCTTCATGCGCTATAGCTTACTGATGAGAATGTGGAAATTTTCTGTTAATTACTGTATGATTCTGCTAGGTTCTACTATAACATGTACGGTGGGAAGATGGGGAGTCTTACCGTTTACCAGGTGTCATCTGCTGGTAAGATGACCTCGGTGTGGGAGAGATCGGGAAATGCTGGCCCAACCTGGCATCGTGCCTCAATCAAGCTGACAGAATCTGACAGCTTCCAGGTGACAGAAATATAGATAGATAAATCGATGTGTGGGTGGAAGGGTATGGGCAGTATGGTGGGGTAAGTGCCTGTATATTTCTTGTGTCGAACTCTCTCTCTGTGATGTTTTGCAAGATTATACCCCTGCGTAGCACAGTCGACCCAGTCGGAACTAACTCTTAACGTGTATCAATCTAAATAGATTTTTGCGTTTAAATCGTACGCGCGTCGCCGCAGGTGGTCGTCGAGGCGCGCCTGGGTTTCCCATACACGAGCGACACAGCCGTCGACGACATGAGCTTCTCGCCCGGCTGCGAGCCGCTCGACGGTGGCTTCACGACGGTGGCGCCGGTGTCCTGCGACGCGGCGACCGAGTTTGCGTGCGCGAACGGCATGCAGTGCGTGCCGCTGGGGCAGCTGTGTGACTTCGCGGCACAGTGCTCGGATGGTTCCGACGAAGCGACCTGTGGTGAGTGAGACTGCTACAGAAATCGCTACTTTATTCGACCAATTCTGTCACTCGTCTAGTGTGCAGTTACAGTAGTTACTCCGTGTGAAGATGCACTTGGTGACTGTAGTGTGGCAGTGTAGCTTATAGTGTTGGGCATATATAGTATAGCATAGTGTAGAATAGTGTAGTGTGGTGTGGTGTGGTGTGGTGTGGGTGGTGTGGGTGTGTGTGGTGTGTGTGGGTA